>NW_027272432.1:0-153213 GCF_040938485.1 Diadema antillarum | reverse complement strand
AGACTTCATTATTAATTCTTTTTTTTCTAAAGGCTGCTTTGAATCATTTTTACACAAACAAGGGGTGAAACAGAACACAAATGAGGAAAATACAAACAAATGACAAAAACGAAAGAGAAATGCTTGTCATGCCAGACTTGGTAATATAATTGTGTAACAGTTGTGTGTGATGATTTCTTTCAAGCTTCTTACCTTTCATTACTGCAACAGGCCTCGGGAAAGAACAGAGTTCTTGTTCGGTTGGCATGCCTCAAACCAGCTGGAGCTCAGTGGACAGAGAGGGTGGGGGTCACAGGTCACCTCAGCAGGATGTGGCCTTACACTCTAAAAAGCTTTCAGATTCTGCTTTAAATGGAGAAACTTACAACAAAAGAAGTGAGTATAATCATCAAGCTTGATCGATGACAGCAAAATGAAAGTATAGTTACACACGACAGGTTTAGACATTTACTAAGACTGCTAGCATTTCCTCAACTCATATTTTTGTGGGTTCTATGACAGCATGAAAAATATATGGGTTAGTAGATGATGCTGTTATGACTCACCTCGTGTTAGGATTTAGTAAGTGGTGTTTCAAACATAGTATGAAGTTCGCGTACTTCACTAGACAGTGCCTCCGCTGCCTTGGTTGCCAGGGCGACCGCCTCCTTGTACAGGCCTTTCCGCTTCTTGTCATAGCGCTGTTTGAACTCTCCCAAAAATGGCGGCAGCTTGGTGAGAGGCATGAAGGAGATGGAACGGGAGGCGAACCAGGTGATCTGGGCTTCCTGCGACGAGATGCTCCCATCAGGGTTGCGGGTGACTATGATCTGGACGATGCGGCCAGGCCACCACGGGAAGCCGATGATCTTCCCCCAGACAATGTCCCCGATGCACACCGTCCGTCCTCCTGGAAGGATGCTCTTGGTGACGTTTTTCTTGTGCACGCTGTCATCCTTCTTCAGCGTCTTCCCGCGATCTGTGTCCATTAGGGATGTATCAGAGTCAAAGTCACATTCAGAGTTGTTGTTGTTGAGAGACCCATTTCGTTTCTTCCTACCACCTTTCCCAGAACTCCTGCTCGTAGTTGTAACAGAAGAGCAATCGCTGGCAGCATCACTGTTATCGAGGTGTGGCAAGACATTTAAGACAGACAAACTCTCCTTCTTGTGCGTCTGACCTAGGGATCTGTATCCATTGACCAATGAGATAGGTTTCACTATGACATTGGCAGTCAATTTGCTATTTCCATTGACCAGCTTGGGCTGTGCCACTGGTACGGGGCCGTAAGTTCTGACAGGTAGATTGTCTGAGGGTATTGAATAAGTTCCCTTAGTTTTGACGATCCTTATGCGTCGGTGCTCTGTTGAATTTGTGTGCAGTCCATTGACACGAGGTCTCTTTTGAGGTTCAATGTTATGCTTACTAACAGTCGAGAGAGGGGATAAAGGTACAGTCAGTATTCTCTTCTTGGTCTTAGACACAGTTGTACTTGAAACTGAACCTTCCTTAAAATTGTTTGATCGTGGCGGTATGCGAACAACCAGCCGCTGGCCTTTGCCTGGAGTTGCATAGGAGATCTTTATCGCAGGACTGGTTTTCTTTGACGACTTACTCTCTGGCCTTGGAGTACTAATAGGACAGGGAAGCACCACTCTCGGGTTTGGACGCACCTGGGCTGGCCCACCGTTTGTTACCGGCGGCCTCGGTTCTGGCTTTGGCTTTTTTCTCACAACAACTTCACTGGAGGAGTCTGCTTTCCTTTTCTTCAGACCACCCTTGTTGAGTTTGTTATTGTGGGCAGTCTTTGCCTTTGGCCCCGAGCACGGCCCCTTACAGTTGCTGCACAACAGTTGCCGAGGTCTGAGCCTGAACTGCCTCGACCTTCCGTGACTTATTGTCTTTGGTTTGATTTCTGGCGTCTTGTCCTTCTTGCCAAACAGTAGGGGCCTTGCGGGCGGCAGGGGCATATTCTGGAAGTACGACTGACGAAAACTCAGCGCGGAATTCTCCACCTTAGTTGCGGGATCCCCCATTCCTGGGTCTTCCTTTGGGAGGATGATTGTGTCTGTGACCGACACTCCAAATTCTTTGTTCAGCCTGGAACCGAGACTAGTTGCATCTGGCATCCCCAGTGGACATACCCTGGTGGTGAAGAATAGGAAAACAACTCAATATGTGCATTGATGAACTGACTGAGTATCACTATTGTTGCAGTCTACCAATAGTATTCAAATATTTTGAGTTACTGTAGTAGAAGGGAATCACTTGAGTAGACATAAAAACATACAATAAAAATTGTACCCCATTGCTACATGTCAATGTATACAGGAATAAGTCTACAGGGCTGGTTGCATAATCAGAGAATATATGCTAAACCATTCCTGGTATATGGCTACTTTGAAGTTTAAACTGCAAAGAGTTCCCAAATATACTGTAAAACAACTTCAAACAAGAGACCCAGGGGCCTAGCGCTTACCTAAGTATCGCAAGTTTGCCTTTTATGCATTCTTGCAGACTATTACCATTTAAGAAGAACATAGTAGACTGGGGATGGGGCCTTTGGGGACCTCCATGGGGCATGGTGTCTACTTGTATATCATGTCACAGAAAATTTGACCATGCACTTTAAAAAAGATCAAAATGAAACAATTGGCCCAAATTAGGTACCAGTCCCAAGAAGCCACCCCTGGATCCTGCATGAATAATAAAAAAAAATAATAATAAATAAATAAATAAAATGAAAGTATGCCATCTCATAAATTTACTCAGAGCTCTTTTTTCTTTTTTTTTGGAGGGGGGGGGGGGGAGATGGGGGACATGGTGTCCATTTGTGTATATCATTTCTATCACCATAGTGATAATGCCTGCCAAGTTTATTGATAAATTCGACTGTGTAGTTTCAAGAAGATGAAAATGGGAAAGTTGACCCCAACTTGGTCCCCTCCCCCCCCCCCCCCCCCCCCCCCAGCTAAAAACAGGGGCACAATTGGATCGGACATAAACACACTTGAAAATGCAGTCACAAATGAACATACAGTAACTGTACCAATAGCATTTTAGCTCTATCATTTCTGCTTTTATAGAAGCTTTTGTTTTGTTTCACTTTTTGTTTATTTAAAGAGATTCTTAGACCATCTGGGACTAGCAAGGTGCCCATGTGTATGCATACCACATTTGGTGACAAATTTGACCATTTTTTCTTTTTTCAAGAAGAAGCTGAAAATTGGCTCCCAAATAATTACAAACAGCAGGGTTCCTTTAAATATTTTTGACAGAAATCAAGTATTTTACATGTTTTGTACTGCCTTCCTTCTGGTAATATGACACATCACTAGAGCTGAACTAATTGTTTTTTGGTTTGTTTTTTTTCCTGAGGGTGAGAAATCTTACCAGACACTGGTCTCCTTCTAATATCTTGTCTAATGTCAGGTGAAAAAAAAAAAGAATATAAAAAAATGGAAATTCTCACAAAATACTTGAAGGATTGTTTTAAGCATTGTTACACCAAAGAAACAAAAACAAATACAAACTGCACAATATGCTAAACATAAGAAAGAAACATTACTCATTAGTGGCAGCTGTATTTGGAAGTCTATAGTGTGCAACTGTTGGAAGATGACATATGAAACTGTGTGACTTGGATACTACGACCCAAGATGCCTATAGATATGATACATGTAGTTTCTGCACTCTGTGTCTGCCTCCATGCACAGCCCAAAATTGAAGAGTGGAACGCAGACAAAAACTGCCCATCTGTACACCTGCTGTACAAAATAAATCAATTTCAGAAGTCTGTAGTGTGACGAGCGTCAGCAAAACGGGATGATCCAAGCAGTTTTGCCCTGTCTGAAAATAAATCTAAAAAATAAGGGAAACAAATATTAGTCACAAATAATACAATCATAACCTCCGCCACACTACCAAAACAAATACCGGTACATCTTTCTTTTTTTTTTTTGTGAAAGTATGTACCATCAGCACTTCATTATAACTTTCTACAAGACTCTAAATCAAATTCCCAATAAATTACTCCTCGATCATCAGTTTTAGGCAACTCTCATGATTTTTATCGGGATCATATAATCATTGATACTGCTTTAGTACTTCGATCTAAAGCATATTTATAATCAAAAGTTTTTACATTTTCATTCCCATTTTGAAGTTGCCTCCTATGTTTTGGTCATTGGCAATGCACTAGTGTCAGCAGATTGCCACCCTTCAATTGCTGACAATTGTTGAATATAATTCATTCTGCACACATAGTAATTTAAAATCATCTCGTAAATACTTCATCACAAAAAACCCAAAAGTCTGGCAGCATAGAAGACTGCTTACTAAAATTGGCTCTCTAGTTTCAAATAAATATTACTAAAAATCAATAGTTAAAATGCATTTTTGTTTATTTGTCAATAGGTCTACTCTCTAGACCAAAAGACTGCTGTCTGTGGATGTGCTTTCTTGCTGCATTTTGTAATACCATGTCTACGACAAAATTTTGAAATTCTAGCAGAAAGACTGTAACAGTATCCTAAAGCTGGCTTTTATGGTGTTACATTAACTTATTCCTGTTCTAAATGGAGTTCTACAACCTTTATGCTGAAACAAAGAAACACTTTAGATAAACCAAATTTGACAGCTCCTAATGTTTTGACAGCCATCACCAATTACTTTTGTCGATTGGCTCGGGTTGTTTCGGTTCTAAAATGCCACTTACCCCGAGTGTGCATCGAGCAAAACTCCTCGAAAAACTCTGCTGCCTGACTTCAAGGTCACCATCAGCAGATCTGGAAGTGCCTGCTCGACTTCCACGGGCAGAATCGAGCCCACTTTCGGACATTCCGCCATTACTTGAGAAGCCATTTTGGGCTCCTCCGATGCCGCTATCATGCATGTAGCAGCCAGCTTTTCTCCGTGGATGGCTTTATGCGGCGGCAGCCGAGTCAGCATACATTATCATGCATCAGAAACACGACGCGATTTTAGTACTCGCGCTATTGACAACAACGGCACGGGTTCTCCCCGGCCCCATGCCCACGGTGCAAGTCGAGAACAAGGGAAAAAGCGGTAGAGCACATACTGCGCATGCGTAATTATATGCATCAGCTGCAGCACGATGGAAGTCGCTACCTGTCAAAATGTGCTCGAGCTGAGAGAAAAACATTTGTGATGAAATGTATGATTTTCACAATTCTGGCAAGAAAACTGATATGAAAATGTTAGAGATATTATTCAGGATCCTGTTGCAACAACAATTACAGAGGTTTACTTCGTCTCAGAGCAAGAAATGCTCTGTGAATTGCAATGTTTATACCTCGAATATGTACCATTATACCACAGCATACCTACAGCGATGTTAAGGCAGGGATCGTCTTAAAAGTTTTTATCCCTACCTTCAAGTGCGCGCTGACACTGATTATAGAAAAAAGAAAATATCCAAATTGATGATTTAGGTGGTGGGAGGGGGAAACAGAGTTAACTCATGTTCATTCGTGTACAAAATGTTCATCGTTATCAAATCATGATTTGATAATTTAACTTCCATCTCAGTGAGGGATTGCCAAAAATACCTGGTCAGTTTTCAGAAAGTTGTTATGTGAAACAATATCACAAATGAATGTGTAGGTTTTAATTTCTGTTGAAAAATAATATGCTTCATACAATACAAAAGAAGTGACTTAAAATTTAAGTTCATGACACACTCACTGGGAAAATGATATGAAAAATTCTACTTTTGCTCTCTTGTTACGAATATTAAATTTATGACAGCATTATAGGAAACATGCCCACTCAAGCTGTCTGAATTGCAAGTAACTCATACAGTATACACACTGTGATTGTGCGTGTATACATTAAAGACAAATAGGTGTATTGGTGGGGTTTTTTTCTTCTTTTTCTTGTACATCATCATTTGTTTATGACATTTAAAAGCAATGAAAATAGATCTTGAAAATACCTTTTTTATTACAAAATGCGCCTTCGGTTTTGGTCTGGGTGATTTCTACAGGTGTATCCATAGCCCCAACAACTTCTGCCATTAATTGATGCAAAAATGTTGAAACTTAAAGCAGGATCATGTATCCACAACCAAACAACAACAACAACAACAACAACAAAACTTTGAGAAGTATAATACCCATGCACAAGCATCTGAAAGCATACATGTTGACAAACTTTGTAAATTTCTCAAACATTTGGCGTGGAGGTATACTCTCTAAAAAAAGTAGAGTGAAAATATTCACTCTTAAAGGAGTGAACACAAAAAAGAGTGAATTTAGAGTGAAATTGGAGTGAATTTTAAGTGAAAATGTTAATTTTCACTCGTTTTAGAGTGACCTCAGGGATCACTCCAAAATCTTCGAGTGATCCTTGAGGTCACTCCAAAATGAGTGAAAATAAACATTTTCACTAAAAATTCACTCCAATTTCACTCTAAATTCACTCTTTTTTGTATTCACTCCTTTAAGAGTGAATATTTTCACTCGATATTTTTTTAGAGAGTAAGTTGGTAAAATTGAATGCATCTTAATGCAATGATTTGAAGAGTTTGTTTGCAAAAACCGATAAGTCCATTTTTGAAGATTTTGAAGTATGGTCTCTGTCATAAAGTACAAAATAATACCTTTTAAATGACATATTGGTCACTACATACAAAGATACATTTTTGAAATTATGGTCAAAAGAAGCAAAAATTTTCTTATTATTCTCTTTATTTTTCTTGACCTTTAATCGCAAATATCTCCATTTGGCAAACATGGACTTATCGGTTTTAGCAAACAAACTCTTCATTTGCAGCAATTAAAGTGACTTATCAAGTAGGCTAGATCGCACAATCTGAATTATTCAACGATTATAGTGACTAAAAGTGATTCATATAACTATGGAAAATGTCCACTTGAAATAGACTAGAATACACCATTGCAACAATAATATACAAATCACCATGTGACATATATCATTTCCGTCCATCTATTTTTCTTTTATATTCTTCCCCTTGATATTCTAACCAGTCATAAATAAATCATATGATAATCATACTTGTCAGCAACTTCATTTCATTTCATTTCATTTCCATCATTCAACAAGGATAAAAAACACATAAATAAAATACAAATAAAACAACTTAACACAAAGTATTGATATATGTACTGTACAAATCGGCACAAAGTACACAATACATGTAATCATGAAAAAGGGAATCTACATGAGAAAGCCTTTATATGGCTTTTAAGACTGTACATACCAATAGTGTAAAGAAACAAATTTGAACTGGCAAAAAAAAAACTGATAAGTCCATTTTTGAAGATTTTGAAGTACGGTCTCTGTCACAAAGCACAAAATAATACCTTTTAAATGATATATTGGTCACTACATATGAAGAGTTTGTTCGCAAAAACCAAAAAGTCCATTTTTGAAGATTTTGAAGTACGGTCTCTGTCATAAAGTACAAAATAATACCTTTTAAATGATATATTGGTCACTAAATATAAAGGTACATTTTTGAAGTTATGGTCAAAAGAAACAAAAATTTTCTCATTATTCTCTCTATTTTTCTTGACCTTTAATCGCAAATATCTCCATTTGGCAAATATGGACTTATCGGTTTTTGCAAACAAACTCTTCATATAAAGGTACATTTTTGAAGTTATGGTCAAAAGAAGCAAAAATTTTCTTATTATTCTCTTTATTTTTTTCCCTTTAATCGCAAATATCTCCATTTGGCAAATATGGATTTATCGTTTTTGCGAACAAACTGTTCATATATATCACACAAAATCTAACTTGATAAGTGATTATGGCATTACCTTGTATTGTCATTAATTTTATTCTTATTTTGACAAATGGATATAAACCACTATGCAGTAACTGCAATCCAAATAAAATTTAAGTGGTCTACAGAATCATCTTATTTTTCTGTAAACCTTTAGTTCAGATTCCTAGATCTCTCCTTCTTGTGTTTGATGTACAATAATACTGATCATACCAGTTGCACCGTTCTAATGTTATCTTACTACATATGTTGTTGTCTTATTCAATTAAAGTTCAGATTAACTAACATACTGCGATTCACCTGAATGTTAACACAGCTACCTATGCACGGGTCGCGCAGATGAATTAGATCGGTTGGAAGTACCTGTACTATACCTAGTACAAAGTACCCGAATGTCGAACAAAGTCTCTTTCGAGAATGGTCAACTAGTGACAATCATGAAATATAAAGAGCGTCATCTACGACAAGCGATTTACAACGAATCACTGCACGTACTTTCCATAACCTGCCGCGAAAATATAGTGTTTTACAGTAGATGTTATCTCTGAACTGATATCATAATACCATGTAGCTCTCTTATGACGTTTAAACAAGTCTTAGCGTTATAATTCTGTAAGGATTTCTGGTTCTTTTACTCTATAATTTTTCTCCTATTTTCCCTTCCTGGTCTCAAAACAATGCGTGGACGTCGCTCACTTCGTTGGTCCGCCGTTTCATGAAAGTCTTGTGAGAGATGTGAGAGACTTTTTGCTCATAAGACACTTATGAAAGACTTTATGAGTGGATATTACTTCTCTCTCAAAGTCTCTCATAGCTATACTAGTATATGAGCGACTTTGGCCATTCTGAGCTTTATGTAAGGACTTTTAGTATTACTTGTATGTGATGACACTGAACATGAAAACGGACCCCAGGCAAGCACTTCCAGAATGAACTAATAGCCTCTCTAGCAGACTTTGTTGATCTGTATTTTCACATACGCAGCCAAAATCATGCTCAAACCCAGTTCACGCCACTCGACAGATGCACAGCATGCACATGAACTCAACGTCAACATAACAGCGACGGGGATGCACCACGTACAACGTACACGTAGTCCGCTCGGTTTATGAACGGATGTCATCTTGTGAAGTGTTTGGACTCTCTGGCTTGGACACGACCAGAGCTGCTCTTTATGGCTGTCATAAGGTCAAGAAACGACAGGAAACAATATAGATAGCCCACAAAGGACAACTTGTCTGATGACCCACAGCTCATGGTGCACGACTAGTTTAGAAGTACAATGGCAAACTTAGGCGGTCAGAGACAAATTCGTCAACGAGGGGGAGGAAAGGCGGGACAGGCGACACCTCGCCAGCGCTTTGCTGATTCTACAGCTAACGCTAAGCCTGGTGGTTCGCGAGAAAATTCAAAAGGAAACGGGATCAAATCTCGCAAAGATGCACCTCCATCTGCTTCGAGAAACTTCACCATGTTTCTTTTTTCATCGTTGCTTGTTTTAGTACCGCTGATGTACATGTGGTACCAGCATGTTCTTCGATCAGCAGTCACAACGCCGCTGAGTGTTCCGCGAACCATAGCGGACGACGCAAGCTCGGCTGCCAGGAATCCCGGGCGATTCTGGGGCACCTACCGGCCTGGTGTGTACTTCGGCGTGAAGACCCGCTCACCAAAATCTCCAGTCGCTGGACTGATGTGGTTCCAGCAGAATCCAAGTGCACCAAATCGAGATATCAAACTTAGGCACTCTTGCGAGCAAGGGGATGGCTTAGAGAGGTATGGATGGTTGGAACACGATGGTGTTAACTTTGGAATTCAGGAAATCATCGACGGACCCCTGCAGATCAAAACAGCTTTTGCCAAGAGAGGAGGTGGCAAGAATGGGGGAGACTGGTCTGCGTCCATATCAGTTAGATACAAAGATGGTGTGAATTCTGTAAGTGTGCGATAGGTGTCAAGGACGTTTTTAGGTACACAAGTCGGGCTCACATGACTGTATTCTTTTCTTTTTTTTAACCATAAGTTATTGTCAAAATAATTGGATAGAAACTACTGTAAAAGTGGATATTTTCGCGCTACTAATTTTTCGCGCTTGGCCTGGTAAGAAGAGTTTCACATGTTTTTAATTCCGAGGAATCAAGACATCATGTACTGGAACATATGGCAAACAAATTTGTTTGTCAAGATGGTCTTCATGACTTGTTGTAGGGTATTGTACAAATAATTTTAGTTTGTCAACTCCTCACTTGAAACTAGGTGTTTAAACCTACTCAGAATTTAGAATCCTACAGTTTTTATATAGCAGTTAGCTTAAGAAACAAACTTATTAGAGCTGGCTATTGTAGCAGTTTTCACTTTCTCTTTTTTCAATTACATTTTTACAATTCTCTGGTTTTTTTTCATATAGTACACCAATGTTTCTATGGCATTAAATTGTTTTGACAACACCAATATAAAGGCCTGGTATAAGGAACTTACAAACTCACAGATCTGGTACAAAGATGGGGCATATTGATACCATGTATATGGGAGTATCAGTGTCAATGCTTATTCATCTTTTATTTCTCTCTCTCTCTCTCTTCTCTTATAGACTAATGAAAAAAGTGTGCTAGGTCTCATGTTCTACTTTGCACTGGACGGTCAGGGAACCCTGGAACCTGTGCTTTATGGTGAACAGCTACAAGGCATTGAAGGAATCAGCAAGGAGCTTGGTCGATTTTCTCTCAAGTTCCCTCAGCCACATCGGGTGAGGATGAACACATATCTGGCATCCTATACTCCAGGTCTCCATGCAATTAAAGATCTGGTCCTACAGAGAATGAGATACTATACTTACAAGAAGAAAACTCAGCTCATTGGCCTCGTAGGTGAAGATTCGCAGACTATTGCAGCCTCGCCAGATAAGAAGGCAAATATTGTAGTCTATCATGTGGCAGTCAAGCCACCCTACATCATGGATGTGGTGTTTGAGTCAGGGAGCAATAAGAGAAGAGCAGTTCAGCTTGCAGGAGAGGAATTGACAAACTTAATTCAGCAATATAGTGATGTATTCCATCAGAATTTTGAACAAAAGTTTGGCCTGACAAAAGCTGGTTACTCATCAGCTGAGGTCAGCTTTGCGAGAGCAGCTCTGAGTAATATGATTGGTGGTATCGGTTACTTCTACGGTCGGTCGGTTGTACGGTCCAAGTACAATTCTGAACCAGTGCCTTATTGGGAAGCCCCGCTGTACACTGCAGTGCCTTCTAGGTCATTCTTTCCAAGGGGCTTTCTCTGGGATGAGGGATTCCACAATCTTCTAATCAGCAAGTGGGACCCATACATCAGCACAGATATCATTGGACATTGGCTGGATCTCATGAATGCAGATGGTTGGATACCAAGGGAACAGATTCTCGATGCGGAAGCACGAAGCAAAGTGCCTGCCGAATTTGTTGTGCAGTACAACTCCAATGCCAATCCACCCACACTCTTCTTACCACTTCAGTCCATTTTACGAGGCCAATCGGCAGTCATACCCCACGAGGAGTTCCAAACATTCCTGAAGCACATCTACCCGCGACTGGACAAGTGGTTTCAGTGGTTCAACACCACACAGCAGGGGCCACTGCCCACCTCGTACCGGTGGAGGGGGCGGGATGCGACAACCAACCGGGAGTTAAATCCCAAGACTCTCACGTCGGGGTTGGATGATTCGCCACGAGCCTCCCATCCATCCGATGAGGAGCGTCATATCGACCTGCGCTGCTGGATGGCTTTGGCATCTAGCGTCATGATAGAGATTGGAAAGACCATTGGTGCACCATATCAGGAGTATGAGAAGACCTACCAAGTTCTCACCAACAATGCCTTGCTTGAGAAGTTACACTGGTCGCCAAAGGCAAAGATGTTCAGTGACTTTGGAAACCACTCGTCTCGTGTAGTGCTCGAGCGCCCCAGACCCCCACCACCAGTGCCAGGAAAACCTCGCCCACCTCCTCCACAGGAGATGGTGCGTGTCGTCAAATCCAAAACTGGGCCGACGAACAAATTTGTCAACTCCTTTGGCTATGTCAGTCTCTTTCCTTTTCTTCTGCAGATTCTGGACCCCAGCTCAGAAAAACTGGGGAAGACACTAACAGACATGAAGAACCCTGACCTGCTGTGGACCAGCTATGGGCTGCGCTCATTGTCAAAATCAGACCCTCTCTATATGAAGTACAATACAGAACACGATCCCCCGTACTGGCGAGGGGCTGTGTGGATAAACATGAACTACCTGGCTGTACGTGCCTTACATCACTATGCCAACGTGCCCGGCCCGTACTCGGACACTGCTGGGCAGATGTACTCCGAGCTGCGAGAGAACATTGTCTCAAATATCATCAAGCAATATCAGAAGTCGGGCTATATTTGGGAGAATTATAATGATGTGTCTGGCAAAGGTCAAGGGTCACACCCATTCACAGGATGGTCAGCTCTTGTAGTGTTGATGATGTCAGAGACTTATTAATAATATTTTGACAAGGATCTCACGAGTGTGTTGTGTCTTTGTGATCATGCTTACCCTGAAAACTTGTGAAATATTAGCCTGGACGTGACCTACTTGCAGGCCGTGCCATTTTAGAATTGTGTCAACAGAGAAATTTGACTATAAAACTTTCAGTTTCACATTGAATTGTACAGGAATGGAGGATAGTCACTCTATGAGATAGCTCTGATGTTAAGAGCAATGCCAAGTCAGTCGTATCGTGGGAATTCCAATTTGATCATGCTGTGTGTCTATGAGTTGTAGTGAGTCCAAATACAGGGTAATAATGATGATAAAATCTTCTCCAAAAAAAAAAAAATGAGAAGGATGGAGTTTTTTTCAAAATCACACTATCTGTTGTGTGGCAAATCAGCAAACTTCGAAAATACAGTGGAATCAAGTAAAGCGTAGTGTTTTGCAGAAATAATTTGCAAAAATGAGAAGGATGGAATTTTTTTCAAAATCACACTATCTGTTGTGTGGCAAATCAGCAAACTTCGAAAATACAGTGGAATCAAGTAAAGCGTAGTGTTTTGCAGAAATACGACATACTGCGTGCTTGCACACAAATTCTTAATCAGTGTTGTAGATATTGTGGTGGTACAGTATTTCAAAGTTTAGGTGCATGGCACATAGAGAAGCCATGGTTCATGCGAGAATTTTCTGAAATGCATTTCACATTCGTGATATTAAAAGTCAACATGTTTTGTGACACCTTGTATAGCATCCAACCTATTTCTCTCTACTCCCTGTCAACCATATCACTCTTGAGGTTGTGCAGCTCAAGACAATCAACAACTTAATTCATGGCAGCCGTTGGTGTCGATACAAAATCTTGTGAAGGGACATGCTTTACAGGAACCATGTAATGCAAATTTATGCAAGTTGATGATCATGTTGATTTATGATACCCTTAATATCACTTTTGTGGCTAAGTGAGTATCTAAACACATGTATCTACAGTACACATATTCTATAGTAATTTTTCTGCTGTTTTTCTGCAGATTACTTGAGTATGTTCAAATCTTTTGTCAGTCGTATTAGTAACGTGGAAATATGTAAGTTACTATGCTCAGTTTAATGAAAGTGCATTTCAATGTCTTATTGTTAATCATATTAGTACTTCAACAATGATTGACAGATGACGAAACTGGCAGAATCTTAGTTTGGAAGGTTTTTTTTGTGGGCATATCTAAGTAATCTGAAGAAAAATAGTCAAAAATTATTATGAAATACACGGCAAGTATGTAGATATTCATTTGGCCATATACAAATTATAAGTGGTGTTGAGGGTATCATGAATTAACACAAGTCAACATGCATTTGCATTGCATATTAGTAGTTCCTTTAAGGTGCTTTAAAATAACATGCATACTGGACCTGGGTATACAGTATAGAATTCCTTTGAGACTAGTCATGTGCTGTTCTGCATTCTTTGGGGTTTTTTTCTCAGTTTTCCAGACAGATTGCTTTTAAGTGCAGAATGTGTATCCCATGGTATAGATTGAAGACGCTTCATTTCTTGTTTGCATTTAAAATTTTGTTGACTTTCAACATACATCCTTTTCATCAGGAAGGATATTGTTCTGTAGTGAATTTGATCTTAGGAATTTGAGTTCACTTCTCTCCTCTATAAACCCTACCCATCCCCAGTCAAATTGCCCTATTGCTATGTGAAATAGATCACAGTATTGGTCCAAAATTGGTCACATATATCCAGTACTAGACATCATTAAACCGTACATGTGAGAGGAATGGGTTTATCCGTTGGAACGGAAGATCACAGGTTGATGGAATCACCATCACAGTGTTGAATCCAGAGACTTCAGTCAAATGGAAATATATATTTAGGTTTTGAGTTTGACGAGACTGTTCCACGTATCTATGAATGCATTGTTCAAAAGCTCCTACACCTTTGCATTCAGTTCTTGATTCTTTATACTGTAAAACACGATATATTCGCAGCGTGAAAATTTCGCGAATTGGAGCCGAAGACCTTTCTCGCAGCATGAAATTTTTGCGAATTGCCAGTGGCGTCCAATGCATATTGTGTAGGCAAGAACTTTTGCGTGCATCTTAATTTCGCGAATGCTGGCGAAATTTGCGAAATTTAAATGCATACGCACATTCCTCGTTTCACAGTACACTGCTCATTATTGTGTACAGGTGAATAATGCTATAATGGACATACATGTACAACAAGATTTCTATAGTACGAGAGGTTTTTTTACCAGTAAAATTGTTGTTATTTCACTTTATAGTTACTTTTTCCATCTTAACAAGATTTTATTATAATGAAAACAGAAAAATTCTCACAATCCAGTCTGAATTGTTCACTGGTTTTGTTTGTAGTAAACAAGGAATATATCATGACCTGAGCTGGAATATTTTCATTTTCTCTCTCTCTCTCTCTCTCTCATTCTCTCTTTTGATACCTCAACTTTTTCCCCAAATGATAAGCTGCTGCATTTGTGCAATTTCATTTTTTGTTGTTGGTATTTTAAGTTCTATATAAAATGGGCATGTATTCTGTAACCATTCACAGGCGTATTTGAGTGCTGTATATTATATTTGTAGATTGTACCACATTTCACAGAAAAAAAAAAAATAGATGTATAATCATGTGAGATGATGTATGATGAAAGTGGATGTATGAAGGTTATAAGAGGTAGATATCTTATCTGGCATCCAGGCATGGGGCAGAGCATCAGGCTGACTCAAATTGTTCGCCAGCATGTGCATGCTTTTCACAGCTTGACTTCGCTATCACAAACCTCAAGCTGGTTCTGTATCCCCTTGATGCAAGTACATGTGGCCTGTCTTGATGGTGAGAGGGTGGTTATCTTCACATAATACTTAAAAGAGGTAGCAACGGTAAAATGTCAGGTAATTTCATGAGTAAGTTGCCCTCGATAATGACAGAGATGGACACATCGACTCCAAAGATGTAGTACGTAAATTACAGTTTGTGTAATGTCATTAGTGTTGACGAGCATTAGAAGCTCAGCTCACATGAAAATTTCTTGCTGTTGGTCAAACAAAATAGGAAGATCATCGGAGCCTTTAGAATCCACACAAACTTGCTGAAGAAAATACATCTGCAAGCACATACTTATGCAAGTATGTGAACTTTTTTTTTCATATATACCACAAGAAATGGTTGGATGGATCACTGACGAGACTGTGATTGGAGTTTGTTAAGAGAAATGGCGGTCTCTTTATGAATTTAACCATTGCACCATAGAATCCCTGCTAATGACCAGAATATATCCACACATTTATGCGGGTGTAAGTTGTTGTGGAGGCAAGTCCAAAGTGAATGCATTTCCTTGTGCAGCGTACTTTGCTGAATGACTCTCCTGGAGAAAGTTTCAGTTGCGTTTCTCAAGGCAGCATTGATCAGGGGACAGTGTGGTAATGACTGCAATCAACTGTTTAAGGCAGTTCCAGTCCTTCAGAATGGACCAATAGAGAATTGTTGCTAACAATAACAAAAGAAAGAAAGATTGTTTACACGAACAGAAAAAAGATTGTATGAATTCAATTTCGAGCCTTGACAATGTATTTTGAAGGGAAATTATATCTAATATTATGCCCAGCCCATTAAGAGGAAGATAGTCTTGAAGCATAAGACTGACAGATTTTAACTGTAACTGTAATAGTGTACATTGTAAGTAGGGAAACATTTTTAAATGTACTGTAGATGCTGTAAATTGATCCTCAGTTCCTTGTGGATGTGATACAAGATAAACTTACAAAGCAGACTTTCCAGATACCAAATTTCAGTATGCCAATATGCCATTTGTCTGTAGATACTTTGTGTACTTTAAATACGGATTTTTTCCCCCAATAAAATGTTGGTTTTGTAAACAAAGGGCGAAATGTATTATGGTATCACCTTCTCAGTTGACATTTTTCTTGTACGGTTACACTATGTTCAACTCTATAATCCACAAGAGAAGACTCTTTGTGATGCAATGTGCAGATTAAAATTCCTAGAATTCTACTTGTCAACAAATGTATACCATATTTTGAATTCATCTCTGTTCTGAAGAAGTCATAAATATAGTTTTTTTTTTATGTGTTTTATGAAATTTAAGGAAATGAATTTTAGGACTTTGCCATTGATTTCTTCGTTTTTTTTTTCTCCATAAAAGCGAGAACATTTGCATGTTATTTAGATTTTTACAGATATATGTTGCATGCAATAGATAAAAAGAATGTGGTATCATTAAGCATCATAAATTTGTCCTTTTTTCTGGAATTCAGGCCAGTGTGTACACATCTGTAATAAACTTGGTCAAACTTCTAGATTGTATCCGCAGCATGCTTGGAATAATTTTTTGTGTGTAACAGTGACATATCAGTTGCTCATCAAAATGACTGCACTACACTGTATCCTATCAAATTAATGTAATCTGAGACTGTTGTACGGTCAGCTGACTCCACATGAGCAGACGAAGTGGAGGCAGAGAAAGGCTGACTGATGATAAAAAGTGAGAGGAGGGATGGTAACTTCGGTTCCATGACATTTGCTCTTGCGATAATTGCTCCCATGACATACATGTATCTGCACGCAAAGCCAAACATAAATTCTACCCACAAATATAAGCCTAGCCCTAATACTAATCTCCTGTCAAATTAAAACCCAAAACCCTATTACAACCCTTACCCTAACCTTATGTTCTCTGAGAAAATAAGACCGGAGCAATTGTGGCAGGAGCAAATGTCGTGTCACCATTTCGCAGGTAATGTTTTGCAAGCAAGAAATATTCCTGGCACGAAATTTTTCTAAATTGTAGCCGACACCTTTTTCATGGCATGAAATTTTCGCGAATCACCACTGGCATCCGATGCATTACAGTGTGGAAAGAACTTTTGCGTGCATTTTAATTTTGAGAATCTTGGTTCTCTGCGAAATTTGTGAAGTTAAAATGCACACGAACATTTCTTGTTTTACAGTAGTCATTATGAGTTATGATGCGGGCAAATCAATGATTTTGTGAGTGAAGCATTATCTGTCCATGCAAAGACTCGAGCAAATATTTGACTCATTTTCCTCAAATGTAGAATATGGATGTCAAAATTTGCTGCAGTGATAACCATGTTATGATCTTGTGTTGTGCTCTATACATGGTACATATAGTGTTCTATTTTCAAAAATTTCCGGAGTCAACTGGTACCAGTATTTGGAAAATGAAACAACTTGTAGAAATATTTTGTGTGCAAACACTAATGCGCTGTACGAGGTAGAATATCGCGAAGTTTTCACTGAAAGGGAAAGTGCTCACATTTCATTCTGTAACTATAGCTCTCTTTTGCGAATTCAACCACTCTTGAGCTTGACTTACAAGTCCCAATTATTTCAGGAGGTTTTTATTTTCACAAATTTTGAGAGTTGGGTACTATTCGCTAATTCAAAAACATGCAAAAATAATAACTCTGATACCGGCATGAATGTGATGTGTACATCTCTCCATTTAGTACTGTACCTCCACAATCGCAAATTTAACCACTTGCAAAATTGTCAAGAAGTCCCAATTCACTAAAAATCAGACTCACTAAACATATATTGTGTAGACAGTACATCGCATAGTTTACCCCCAAGAAACTGTGGGTCAGAATTAATGTACAGTGGAACCTTATTATTACCAAGGAGCGTTGAAGCTCCTTGTTATTATAAGGACCTAAGAACCATGACAATTATACATGTACCTTGTTATATCTGGTTTCTCACTATACCAGAGACTCCAACCCCAAGCACCTTCTGATCTGGAGATTCTCCTGCCTGAAACCCCTAGCAAACGGGAGACTCCAACTTGATGTGCGCGAAGCGCGAAGTTCCTTGTGGCCGGGGTCCAGCTCTAGGGTTCTAGATGTTATCTCATGCTATCTAAGGCTTATTTTTCAACATACGATGACACTAAGTAAGAAATCATTTCAAGCGGGAGAACAGGAGATTTTGCAAAAATGGGCTTTCGGCGGGAGATCTCCCGTCGAAAGCGGGAGAGTTGGAGTCTCTGCTATACCAAGATACAAAAAACAAAGAAATGTAAAGAATTGGGACCTACAAAATCACCAGGGGGATGTTTCATAAAGCTGTTCGTAAAGTTACGAACGACTTAAGAACGATTGGTGATCAGTTCTTGTGCTGAATTATGGAAATTCTGAGAAGTATAGCACATCAGAACTGATCACCAGTCGTTCTTAAGTCATTTGTAACTTTACAAACAGCTTTATGAAATAGGGCACTGGTTTGTTACATCCGACCTCTTTATAAAAGGTTCCATTCCATTGTAGTTGGTTCTGGCAGTGCAGTAGATATTGTGGAGTAGAGTGTAATGATGCCTTGGGGTCTTTGTCTTGCAATATCAATTCATGACCTTTGCTTCCAAATACAGTGTATTGTACTCCATGTTTGGTACTCTTGGATCCAGATATCTTTTAATTGACCCTCATCAAGTACACAAGAGGCATCGTTATGAACTTTTTAATAGACTCCTCCTTGCACTTCACAATACATTACAGTACAATAAACACCAAAGCACACTCCATTCATGCACGCACACAGACACAGACACATTCATGCACCATCTTAAAGGAGACTTCCGGACGATTTTCAGATTTTTACATTTGAACAACTATAAATAAGTTATACTGAGGACAGGGTTTCAGAATTTGTGATAATTGGGATGAAGAATAAGAATATTTTCAAAATTTAGAACAAATTGCAATGAACAAGGATGATGACATAGCAGAGTCACCAAAAGAATGCATGAGTAAAACATGTTGGGGCTCAAGGAAGCAGAACAAAAGAAGAAGGCATGCATAGATTATACACAGGTGAACTCGCAAGCAAGTGGTATTGTAATGGAATTACACTGCTACATTTCTTGAATATGTGAACCTCCTGTGTCATCATCCTTGTTCAGTGTAATTTGTTTAAGGTTTTTCAAAGTATAGTTTCTCGGCTCAAGAACCACCATAAATTCCAAAAATCTATACATGGAGTTGTCGATTTATTTACTACATGATGTGAAATTATGAAAATCGTCTGGAATGTCCCTTTAAGTGAGCCTAATAAGGATTTGATCATATAACTGAGATTTTGCTCCAAATGCCTATATTCTTTCTTGTTTGTAGCATTATTTGTTTAATGCTGCTAAAGTTGGGTCAAGATACGCAATGTTTGCACATACCAGTATCATGCTAAACAGACATTATTTGTCAATCCATGTACAATGTATTGCTTGTACAAGTATATATTTTTTTTAAATCAGAAATATATCTTGATCAATTTGGCTATGCAATGATTTCTAGAGCTTAATTTCTATATTTTGGTTACTGGATGATATTGTAAACACATAACTGACTCTCCACTCTTGATGTTTCAAGGCAAACGACAAACTGACAGGTGTAAAAACAATCATAAATTTCCAACTCCTGCTCTCTTTTCCTGATGTGTCTCTCTCTCTCCATTCACATTGTTTAGAAGGAAAAAAAATGTATGCCTTAATGCCCTAAAAAAAAAATAAACAAAAATCTTGTTTCACATGGCATGGCATATTTCAGCCCCACAACCAACAACTAGTTTCCTTTACAAAAGTGTTCTTGTCATGAATTTTAGCCCTGCCCCTGCATTGTGTGAAATAGAGAGCAGCCCTTGATAGACATAATGTGTGACTGACCTTCCCTTCGATAACCAGAATTAGATGGTATTAGTTATCAAACAAATAGCATTATCAACTACTTGTGTGCTTGTTCTATCTCTCCCTGTCAATGTCAAAGTCATTTTCAGGTCATTTCTAACCTTCAGTCTCCCCCAGGTTTGTATAATGTGTGTTTATTGAACAATCCATAGGGCATCTAGCAAGGAAACAGTCCAAACAGACTTCTGTACAGAAATTGTATTTTTTTTTTTTTTTTGCTTGATCCCTTGAAAACACAAGGCAATCGCCGAATTGTGTCTCGCCCATTCGCGTACAAGGAATTAATATTTTTTATAACTCCCACAAGTTAATTGACCTGCTTATGACCTTTGACCTTGTGGTGACCTTCAACACCCTAAGGGACATTCACCATCCAAGTTTGGTCACAAACGGACAAAGGATCAAAAGTAATGAGCCATAATCAAAACGCGCCATAAAAACTTAACATTGGGCCCTAAAAATTTGTTGACCCCTTTCTGTGACCTTTGACCTTGTGATGACCTTTAACTTCCCAGGGGACATCTACCGTCCAAGTTTGGTCACAAACAGACATAGGGATCAAAAGTTATGAGCCACAATCAAAACGCGCCCTAAAAACATAACATTGGGCCCTAAAAGTTTGTTGACCCCTGTCTGTGACCTTTGACCTTGTGACGACCTTCACCTCCCCAAGGGACGTCTTCCATCCAAGTCTGGTCACAAACGGACAAAGGGATCAAAAGTTATGAGCCATAAATGAAATGCGCCCTAAAAACTTAACATTGGGCCCTAAAAGTTCGTTGACCCCTGTCTGTAACCTTTGACCTTGTGGTTACCTTCAACTTCCCAAGAGACATCTACCATCACCCAAGTTTGATTGCCATTGTAGCAACATGTGCTGAGTTACGTGTGATAAGAGAGTCTTGCAAGTAAACTTTAACGTATGACCTCAAATGACCTTTGACCTTATCATGTGACCTCTTACGGCACCATAACATGAAGGTACCCCCAGTGCATCCATCACCCAAGTTTGATTGCCATTGTAGCAACATGTGTCGAGTTACATGTGATAAGAGAGTCTTGCAAGTAAACTTTAACGTTTGACCTCAAATGACCTTTGACCTTATCCTGTGACCTCCAACGGCACCATAACATGAAGGTACCCCCAGTGCATCTATGACCCAAGTTAGGTTGTAATCCAAGCAACTTATGTGAAGTTATTTGTCAAAAGAGAGTCTTGCAGGTAAACTTTAACATAGAAAAGAGAGTCTTGCACATACTCTTTAATATATGACCTCAAATGACCTTTGACATCATCACATGACCTCTGACAACACCATAACATGAAGATACCCCTAGTGCTTCTATCACCCAAGTGTGGCTGCCATTGCTGTAACAGATGCCAAGTTATGCATCATAAGAGAGTCTTGCAGGTAAACTTTAACATTTGTGACGGACGACGGACGGACGACGGACGACGGACGGACGACGGACGGATCCCTTAGTCTCGCCTTCACCTCCGGTGGGCGAGACAAAAAGTACTGAGAATTTTTTGGGGGGATTTGATCATCCACAAGTAATATAATATCGTTCAAAGACCACACCACCACTCAAAGACGATCTCAGACATGCTGACACAACACGCACACACAACACACACAAACACACACATACAATGGATGGTTAATAACTTCTTTTTTTTAGCCAAACAAAACAACAAAGACTGCCATTTGCTCTTGGAGTTATGGACACTTACTTTTAATTCATTTTAGTTATTTACACTAACTAATATTTGTTTAGAGACACCACATGGGCAGGTACATAATTCAGAGAGGAGATTCATAACTAGCATGCAATTTCAAAAAATAATAGAATGCACAAAATTGATGGCTGGAAGCCAGCACGAAGTGTAGTCCAGACAAACAAATGACATACGCATAAACAAGTAAATAAATGAGCGTACGATGATACCGTTACTCATTCTAGAGATATACTAGTGATTTGCCTGCACTTCTCATTTGCGCAAACCACAAGGTATGACAAGGCCTGTGATGCCTGTCTCCCTAAAAGGAAGAGATTTCTGGGGGGCATTTCATGAAGCGTTTGGGTCGGGTATTTTTCTGACAAACTGTTACAAGCTACCAAAATCCTTGCATCTGATTGGCTGAGAGCAAATTTGTCCAACGACTTTGTCGGACAAAATGCTTCGTAAAATGCCCCCCAGCTCTCTTGAAAATGGACATGGATCTCACTCTGGTATATCATAAGAATGTGATGAACGCAATCATGGCAACATTAAAAGCAGAAAACATGCCTTTTAAGTGGTAATTTTTTCTCGTTTAAAAAAAAATACAGGTATTGATGACAACTTTCCAGTCTGTCCCTGAATAGTGCCATTCATCAGTTTATTTTTTTTGTTTGCACTTCATTTTTTTTTTGTTCAAAAGTATACAACACTAATATTGCAAATTGCATACACATATTTGGATTCTTTCAGCTTAAAATGTCATTTTCAGGGTCAGACATAAATGGGAGGGGTGAGTTTACTTTTGTTGGTGTGTTTGCTACAGCAACCTCTTGTACAGCATTGCAGTGAATTTTACACACTACATTGTAGTGTGCATTTCTGACACACAAAGGGATTTTTTTTTTCATCTCAGCTCTATAAGAGTACAGCTTTTACCTCTGATTTCAATGGAAAATGCATACGCACAGAAGATTCATAAAAGTATTTTTTCTTTATTTTTAGTTTCCTACAGCTACGATTGAAGACTACTATATAATTGGGTTTTTTTTTTAATCTATTGCAGCTCTAAAGGATATTGGTAGTTTGATGCATGCCTAATTTAAATAAGGCTCTGAATTTAAAAAAAAATTACCATTTCAGTGTAAAACAGACATTTACTGCACAATTATAGGCAATGCTGTTTTGAAAGAAATGCATTGTATAAATACAAACAGCAAGTAATAAATAAAAGTAAATAACACCTTGAACCCATTTTTTTTCTGATGAAATAATACATAAATAATAGACAATAGATAATTTCTGTCAATGAAGAAGACATTGTAAAGACTTTTACTTCTTTCACAATAAAGATTACTACATCTTGTGACAGAAGAACATGAAATCCCTTGAAAACTTAGCAGAGAGTCACTACACTTATGAAACTGAGCACAGCATACCAACACACGAGAACAAGTTTTGTTTGAAGAAGATGGCACATTCAACATAATCTCATCAATGGAAAGTTAACGTGATCGTAGGATGCCCAAGGTATACCATACTATCCACCCTAATGCATTTAATCCTCTCCACGGCAAAACTGGACCATAGTCTCAAGTGGTTACTAATGGCTGGTATATTTCCATTCACTGGCATGAACACTTGATCTTGGAGCATGTTGTGATTTTGATGAATACCTCAGGTGAAACTGAGGCAGGTATACAGCATATATTCATATTCACTGAAACTTGGACATCATCCAATATGCAACCAATAATATCACAATGATTAAAACATTTTATCATTGAGTGATATTCAGGAGAGAGAATATAGGCAGAAATAGAGAGAGAGATAGATACATGCAGATAGACAGATTAATAGATAGATACAGTGTGTAGAACGACAGAAGGATGGATGGATGGATAGATAGATAAACAGAAAGACAGATGGATTGATAAGATAAAGATAAGTAGATAGAGATAGATCAATAGATAGATCAATAGATAGATAGATTAAGTAAATAGATAAACAGAAAAGTGGACAGATAGATACACCCAGACAGATGAATAGACATAGATAGACTGACAGACAGACATCTAAGTTCTCACTCCAAAAGGACAATTAACACTTGTACTTTCACTGAGTCAGAGACACTGAAACCTGTTGTAACATAATACAAAGCAGCCAAGCTCCCTACCCCCACCCCCAACCCTCGTCAGTTTTCTTCCACACAATGTGCAGATTTATCAAAAGTAAGCATTCACACGTTTGATACTTGGTACTCTCACAAAATTCAAGAGGGCCCTAGATACAAGTACATGTATATCCATATTGGACTGCTCTGGTGTTAACATGCAGGTTTCACACTTATAGAGTTTTGCAAAGGCCAATGTAATGAGAATCTACCAGTAATTTTTTTTACATGTAATACGCTTCATGAGAACTGGACTCACAAAAGTCTACTAGCAATGGCATCTGTCTCTTCACTGAGTCAGTGTATGACTGTATGTATGTGTCGTCAGAGTCAAATAATCAAAAACAAAAGAAAACAAAAAAAGTAATACAGACTTTAAAGCCTTTTTCATGTCTTGTGATGCAAGTTTTCAAAATTCTATGAAGAGTTTGTCAAGGCATCAGCCATGGAAAGGGATGGTCAAAAGGATCCCTTTCTATGCCTACAGGACATCTTGATAGCTCTATGTGAAAACATATGATGCTCCATACATAGACATAAAGACTTACTACAATTTTATGTCTTTATAGCATGCAAGGTCAATGCAAAAGTGTAAACCACACCAGTTTATGGAAGGCTATGCATATTTAGCTGTGACATTTGAGGCTGGTCTCAAGCAATTTGAATATGGTGATGATGATGAGAGTTTCATGGATATATTACACACACTTTGCAATATTTCACACTACAGTGGTCCCTCTATACAGGAACTAATGATGGTAATATGATTTATGGTTATGCAGAGCACAGTGATAGGGAATACTATGCCTTGAGGAGGAGGGGGGAGTCCTCCTATAGGTTATGACAAAGCCAAAATTGAAATCAAACATGGATTTAGCACACAACATCTCTTGACAACATGCTGCGGAATGTCAGGTATCGAGATCGATAGTATCACATCACAAAAACAAAAGTAATGTATTGTTCGCAGCGTTATTGATGCGTTTGGACAGCCTGCGGGAGAAGGTAGCAAGCAGGGTTCACGGGAAAATTACAACGAGCATGCTCGGTGCTTCCAATGACCTGGAAGAAAAAGAAAGCTTTGGGTCATTTCTGAGCCCTTACTTCCACACCAGACCCCAGATAAAACAGAAAAGTGGTCATTTGGGGACACTAAGATAAGCATGCTGCAGTGTCTAAAACTGAGACTAAGCATGCAATTCTGACCAAACATGGATAAAGGGCAAGGTTATAAAAGTGACATAATTCTGGCTCTAGTTGAGCCAGTCTCCACTCACATTTTCTTCCAATTCAATTAGTTCTTACGACAAAGCAGGCATGATTGTAGCTAAAAATCTATCTACTACTGATACAATACAAATCAAGTGCCACCAGCCTCGTATTGGCTTTGCCACCACATGGACAACTATACATGACACAAAGTTTCCTCCATAGTGAACAAACATGAAAGATGTCCCTAAGGCCGGTGGGTACACACCACAAGCCCAATGTTTACATTAAATCGCGGTGACAGTCACTATAGGGTGTGACAAATTGGTCGTCCGGCTGTGTGACTGATGCAGATCTGAAGCGGTTGACTTCCACAATAGAGTATTGCTAAATCCAAAACATCTGTGACTTTTCAACTCATATTGTGGTCATCATGCAAATGTCATTGCACTGCTATTCCATAATACCACAAGCATTTGCAGTATATTCACCACTGCAAAGTCAATGCTAAGAGTGAGTGCAAAATGGCACTGCAACTTGCAGCTAGAATCTCATGGCTTTCTACCAGGCATTCTTTTTAATTCCCTACAAGCAAAACTCTCAACGTATTTCCCTTTCCCAGTGTGGCTCTCTCATGACAGCATTGCATTGTTGCATTCAATTCACAGCTGCACTAATACTATTCAAAGCATTCACGGCCGACTTATTTTGCAATGTTCGCGTATGCTACATTACCTTTTTACTGCAAATAAAGAAATGGGGGGGGGGGGAGTTATCCCAAATGCACACTCATTTTTGTCACACCCTGTAGATTGGGACTGCCACATGTCAAATACATTCTAAATTACTGTACAGCTGATTAAGTATCTGGGTTTGATTAATTTACTGTTCGCTAACTTGCTCACTAAGCCCTGGGGATCTGGCTAGAATGTTTTCCGATGTACTGCCCTCACGCCTTCGTCGTCATACTCCTTCTTGGAAATCCACATCTTTTTGAATGTGTCCAGAGAGGCCAAGATGGACCCACTGTCAAGATTTAAAAATATATAGGGACAAAAAAATGAATATAATATTTCTTGCAAAAACTTCACAAACATTACATAAAACGTTTTGCCATATATTTTTTTCTGACAAACTGTTGTAAGCTACTGACATTCTTGCATCTGACTGGCTGGGAGCAAATTTGTCTGACAAATTTGTAACACAAAACGCTTCATGAAACGCCTCACAGCTCTTCTCTAGTTACACAGAAGATATTTACCAGGGCACATTGAACATTTTATCTTTACAGAGAAGGCACAGTATTTACAATAGTAAAATATGTTCAGTAGTGTAAAAGATCTCACCTGTCAACCTGCTGGATTAAAGTCTGTAATTTTTGTTTCTATATATCACATTTATATCAAGTATTTTCTTGCCCGTAAAGAGAATTTGAAAAGTATGCAATTAAAAAAAAACAATAAAAAATTTAATAATTTCAGCTTCTCATTTAATCCACAAACAACAACATAATTACTCGAATACGTTACCAAAACAAAGGGAACAATCAGTGCTATACTGTTGAACAACTGAAATATAGATACCATGGTAGCTGGCTATGACCAGTTTCTCTTACACGTCATGTACTGTTATCATAAAAAATGGAAATCAAAATGGCAATTCTCTCCCTTCCCCCAAACAAACAAACAAACAAACACAGTATGCCATACCATTAAACCCTTCTTAAATTCCACTTGAATATGGAGTGGATATCACTTTAAAACTCTACAAATACAATTGGGGAATGTTCTCTGCACAAACTCACCCTATCCAAGTTGAGTACAATCTTTCTTGTGGAGCTGAAATCTGCAAGGACATGAAATGATTTTGTGAACAGGTATGAAGTAATCAATACTTTATTCATTTTCATTCAAATAAACTGAATCCTACAATGTCTCAAAGGGCACAGCAATATCTCCTGCAAATGATGCAGTTTTGGTACCCTGGGGCACCATATAGAAATCTGCCATTTTTCTGAATTATTCCCTTTATCTAAGTGCTGTATCCTAATTTACAAAAGAAGTAAATTCTACTGCTTTGTGGAAAAAAAAATTGTTGCAATAAGGAGCTCAGGATTGCAGAAGCATCATAACATTGATCAGCGCTCATCGCACACACTACACCAATACAGTGTCACACACAGACAGCTGCACTGTACTATACATTACCAGTCCACGGAAGAGGACAAGAGAGTGGATGAAAATAATCTCATTCTAAATTACTGTTCAAAATTGTAATAACATGTTTGGAAAAAAAGATATAAAAAGCATCACTATCATTATTAGTGTATTAGGGTCAAAAGTTTCACAACAGGGCTAAATTGGCATTGGGATCATTATCGCCGCCTGCTAAATTTTGACCTCCGCGATGGTCATGCGTACATTTGTAAATATACATCTTACAAACACGAGATGGCGCCAATTAACACAGTACCCTGGGGTATGATGGAACCCCCGGGTACCACATGGTGCAATAAATATGTTTATAGATGCTGGATTAGAGTCATGTAAGCATAGCATCTGACATGGCAAATCATATTCTCAAGCAAGTGTCTGCTGAAAAAAGTCTTCCCAGTGGTCAACACATGAGGAATATTTCCAAATATAAATAGATGCCCTTAGTTTGGCATCAAGCAAATAAATCAGAATCCACATCTTTTCACTGAGCTGCCTAATTCAGCATGAATAAACCGTATCCTGTCATAAAATCCTCTGCAATATTCTTGCAAATGGGCACACCTTAATACTAATGCCCAAAGCATCATGAAACAATAATCACAGAATATCACATGATGACAGGGAACATTGCATGGCATGAATATCAAGAAGTTTGTGCTCAATGCATATGACCTTAATGCAAACACTTCCACAAGAATGACTTCATTTTTGCTAATCTGTGACTTGACAGATGTCAGAGGAATAATGTAAAAAAAACAATATTCAAATACATTTCTTTCAAACTCTAAAGCCCTAGAGAGTTATTCAATCATAAACTCTGTTACTTTTTGTCACATATCAACCAACATCTTTTCAAACTCATCATCACAGAATAAAGAGATTACCCTGATTTTCACATCCTTGGGGGCAAGTTTCTTGACCTCGCTGAGAAGACGGTCACCGAATCCCTTGAAGAGCGTTGATCCTCCAGACAGAACAATGTTGGAGAACAGGGTCCGTCGTAGATCTAGGTCTGACTTGTCGATGGCAAAGGTCAGAACCTCGTGGAGTCCTTCACACTCCTCCCCAATGAGGTCTGGCCGGAACAGGAGCTCGGCTGCCCTGAACTTTGCATGGCCAACCTGAAGTTTGTGGGCAAATATTTCATTTTTGTCTATAAATCAAAATCACTCTATTTCTGGGCATTTTGAAAATGTAAACGAATGATTCTCCACTTTGGAGCCTTTTCTCATATATATATATTTATACATATAAAAGTTGAAGTAGAGTGTTGTACAATCGCAGAGTTAAACCTAGAATCTTTAATCATATGCACCATATATTGCAAATTTTATGTACATGTACATGTTACACAGTGGAATAGTCTTTAACACATTTTGCTTTTTAGTACATACTTAGCATGTTGACCGATAGCATAATGAAATGGAAGGCATTGATTGGAAAGAAACTGTTTTTATGATACCGGCACTATCACTATTAAACCACATAGGATAAATGTAATCCAAACTCAATTCATCTAAAATAATAGTACACCAGTATCCGTCATTTGAAGGCTAGCACACAATATTGGCAGTTATCAATTTGACTATGTATCACTATGATTTCAGAACTTCTTTCTAGAAAGGATTTGAAATTGACTCCTTCATCGCATGTTAAACTTAAAGTGTAACACATAACTTTTGAATTGGCATGAAAAAAAACAAACAGTCTCATAGTAATGCTACGAAAATATCTCTCCTCAATCACAAGGGTAGAAAGATGCAGTCACTAACCTCTAAGTGACTGCCGTCTGGGAGTGTGTAGGTTGTCTTATCTGTCTCTGAGGATTCATCCTTTTGAGGGTTGGGTGAAAGATAGCAGGACCGCTGGAAAGAAAAAAAAATCAACACAGAATGATTACGATGCATGAAATGATCAGGAGACACAGCAGCATGCACAATTTATCCCTTACAAACTATAATAATTGAAATAATTCATACTCTACACCAAATACATGACAGATATTACCATAGAAACTTTGTTACATTGCTTACAGCTCAACATTGTCTGGTCTCATATTAGTACCAAGTATCAGGCGCGCCGGAAGCAGTTTTGGATTGGGGGGGGGGGGGGGGGGGCAAACATTGGAGGGGGCTCAAGATTAGACCATGCATATGTTACACAATATACACATACACACACACACACACACACGTGCGCGCACACGCACACACATCTATTATATATATATATATATATATATATATATATATATATATATATATATACTCCTAGATGGGTCATTTGGAAGACATTTCCATTTGTTTTATATGCAAATTTTAAAATACATGTTCAATGGCAATTTACGCAATGGAGACACGAAAATTGTCTCCTTAATGACCAGTTGTCTCCCTAATGAAGACACTTCCCCCCAATATGTCTCCCTAAGGTGCCAACTAGGGATATATATATATATATATATATATGTATATGTAAAGTGGCATACGGTGGGTCGAAACATGGGGGGGAACCATAAAGTAATTTTGACGGTCTGTATGCTTGTGCGTGTGTGCGTGAGCAATAATGGGACTACAATACATTACGGAATGTGATACATTCAACAACGCAGTCATTGAGGAACATTGTAAGTTTTCCTTACATGGATTATGGAATGACGGTGTGAAACGATCGACAAATTATATACTGTCAGCAACATAAGGTGAATGGCATAACAATAAAATGCGAGCGAGCGAAGCGAGCGAGCTTGAAAATTTTGACATGTTACAGTCCCAAAAACTCCCATTTGTAACTATACCTTTCGCTTTGGAAATTAAGGAGGGGGGGGGGGGGGGTGACATCGGGCGCAACTGCTGGCAATTGCTGGCAGCAACATTAGGAGAGTGGCATAACGATTCAATGCGAGCGAGCTAAGTGAGCGAGCTTGAAAATTTTGACATTTTACAGTCCCAAAACTCCCGTTTGTAGCTATATTTATCTGTTCGCTTTGGAAATTAAGGGGTGGGGGCATCGGGCGCAACTACTGGCAATTACTGTCAGCAACATTAGGAGAATGGCATAACGATTCAATGCGAGCGAGCGAAGCAAGCGAGCTTGAAAATTTTGACATTCTAGAGTACAACAACTGCCGTCGTAGCTATGTTTTTCGCTTTAGAAATTAAGGGGGAAGCGTATCGGGCTCAACTGCATGCGAGCGAGCGAAGCGAGCGAGCTTGAAAATTTTGACATTTTACAGTCCAAAAGCTGCCGTTTGTAGCCATATTTTTCCCTTTTATTCATATATATACATATTTATTTTATTTTCTTTGTTTATTCATTTATTTTTATTATTATTATCATTATTTTTTTTTTTTTTTTTTGGGGGGGGGCTTTTTGGGGGGGCAAAAATGCGTTTTGCCCCCCCCCCCACACTTTTTGGATTGGGGGGGCGGCCGCCCCCCTGCCCCCCCACTTCCAGCGCCTATGCCAAGTATATCAGTTTGAATATCACTATAATGGTATTAACCTGTACTATACCAATTCTGTTGTGACAATCGCTCTCATTACAATAACCACAGGAGACATCTTTTTGGACCATTCTGGCTTTGTCATACACAACTCACTTCCTGTATTGTTTCACAATCTCAGCCTCCTAACATTATGTTTAAATGAGAAGCATTAAGTTAGATATTTGCTACACCGTAGTTTATTTCCTGTTGACAAATCCCTCAAGGAGATGTAATGCTAGTCTGCTCCAGGTCACTTCCTCTTCTGTATAGAGGTGCTGCATTCTAAATGCTACAGTACTGCAATTTTCCTCACGTGCTTTATGTTTTTGTAAGCCCCTAAATAAAACAAACAAATTAAGAAATCAACAGGCAAAGTTTTAATGCATAGAACACTTGGAACATGAATGGCATTGTTTGTAATAAGAATGGCCATATCTGAGTACCTCTTTGATTCTTTTTACTATCTCCAGCTCAGCTGATGTGTGGAAGTCATAGCCCTCTTTGCGGAGCAGGAGCCGGAGGTAGCGGGTCACATCGCGCCCCGCCAGGTCCACCCTCATGATTGAGTGGGGGAGGGTGAAGCCCTCGTAGATGGGCACTGCGTGGGTCACACCGTCTCCTGAATCTAAGACTACTCCTGTCGTTCTACCCGTGGCATATCTATCGGTGAGAACGCAGAAAATAAAGGAAGGTGACACTGAGCAACTCATATCTTAAAGGGACTGTATAGTATTGGTTGAGGTGAGGATTTAGCTTTTAATATTTTGTGAGATATTAAGAAACCCCTCTATGAAATGTTAAAGAGCATACAATTCTAAAGGGAATTGAAATTTTGTTTGATGAAAACTGGTTTTGAAATGACTGAGATATCCAAAAACAAGGTAAAACAAAGAGATCCTAATAAAAGTTGTGTCCTGTCGCATTTTATTACAATTGCTTTTATGAATATCTCAGCCATTTCAAGACCAATTTTCATCAAATAAACTCTGAATTCCTCTTTTAATTGCATGTTCTTTCATATTTCATAAGAGGTTTCACATTATCTTACAAACACACAAACACACACACAATGTTGGAAACCTGCATCCCTATCTGAACCAAAATTATACCATCCCTTTAAAACTCAGCAATGATGATGCACAGGAAAATTTGCATAGATGCCTTTGGTAGCATTTTGAAGAAGGAAATATGTATCTACAAGTGATTTCTATGCTCATCTCAGAATTGTACTGTGTACTGAAGGATGAATGGGGTCTGGAGATTATGGTACATGGCATGATAAATTCTTGCATGTGATGTGAGGGGCATAAAAGTCACTTGGAATTGTAGTTTCAGATCACTTTGCTTACCCACACACTTCTTTAACCAGTCATTATTTCTGGTTCTACAGATGATTTCCACAACATTACTATTAAACCATTGATTCTAAATTTTTGTCAGAGTGGCATACACCATAGTATGAGAATGATAGCAAGAAGTTGTTGCCACAACATCATAACAGCAGAAATAACAGCATTGAGCAATCCCAAATTTCTAAAAAAAAAAAGTGGAAGTACCCAAGGTATATAGCAGAATGGTACAACACAAAACAAGAAGAAAAAATATATGATGAAATGAGCAGCAGAACAAAACATATGAAAGCATGATAATATTACTGGAGAGAAAAAAAAATAATAAGATTTAGTCTGCAATGATATAGCTTTAGCAAGTACAACTAGAATGGTGCAAACTCACAAACTTAGAATGGCTTGCATGGAGATGTATAGGGCTGGAACATTGAAGGTTTCAAAGAAGACTTCTGCCTCTCTTTCCCTGTTCTTCCTTGGGTTGAGTGGGGCTTCCGTCAGTAATACAGGATGCTATGTGGCAGACCACATGGAGAAGAGACACAGGTAAGAGGCAAGGAGGCATATACTATGTGGCTACAGCTGCAAAGCTATCATGATCAGCAGAACTACAGGAAGAGAGGATATATTGCAATTGTGTCATGGTTTCCATGCCCTGAAGGTGAATCATCTACACATTTTAGCACATTACTCCACTCTCTTAGCACTCATGTTCTCACCAAACCATCCAACAACGATTCAACAAATAATCCGCTCTTTCAAACATTACAGTCAAATATCTAAAGCTTCACTATAGTAATCAACCCACATTATGTCACAATGCGTTCACATAAAATCAGAGTTTATCATATGCCACAATTATGCAAAAGTTTTGATACTACACAAATGAACAACTGAGGGCAAACATGTAACAATTTCACATTAGTCTTTCTCAAATTTGTGTTTCTATAGCTCATTCTTGAAAATATCGAATGTGACAGTACTTCACAACTTTGCACAGCTGGCCAACAGACAGTGATAATTAGTTTTTGCACCACCAATTGGTGATCATCAGCTTCAAACTCACCTCTTCTGAGAATGTTTGTAATTGATCCTTGGAGTAGATGTAGGACCATACCCTCTCCATGTCATTCCAATCTTTGATTATACCATGCTGTAAAAAGACAGTGAAATGATGATGAAAATTATGGGAAAGAAAGAAAGAAAATATAATTATAATGTATCCAGTCATTGACTGTTAGCTAATAACCCTGTTTACTAAATTAAAGTACACAGTGTGTACCAGTATGTTAACAAGACATTTTCTTTACATATGGAAGTATTTAATTTTGTCAAAAATCACCAGGTACACAGAATATATTATTCTTACTAATTATATTGCTGTAATCATTGCAATCAATCATTTACCTGGCCTTGAAGCTAATGCATGAATATAAGTGGGGGGGGGGGGGGGGGGGGACAATATTTTCCAGTAACAGCTGCTGAATTCAAGGCTGGTCAATAATACGACTTACACAAAGAAAAATCATAATACAATCAGAAACATAGCTTCACTCGAACCAAAGTCCTCCTTCATTATATACTTTTTTGTTTGCTTTATTTATTGTTTTTAAATAGTACTCACACTGCCACTGTCCTCGTAACACACTCACCTCCATTGGATATTTGATACTTAGGAGCCCTCTGTGTTCTTCAGCCTTTGGCCCAATGAATATGTCGCCCTCTAGGGCTCCTGCCATAACTCGAACATGCTTTGGTCGGCCAACACTAAACATCACAATAAAAACAACAAACAAACCAATGTTCTATCCAGTTAGTTTATCCTGTGTCTGAGTTGCAGCATGATAACCTCGAAAGTTCTTTAACAAATGATATGTCAAAACACTTTGTCACAATATCTGAACCACAAATTGGAAAGTTCTTTACAACAAATAACATGTCAAAAAACTTTGCCACAATATCTGAACCTCATGCCAACTTCACATTCAAATATCGATTAATATACAGCACCCAACAAATGAGGCAAAACTGAGGTCTAGATCTGCACATGATTAGTCACTCTTTTAAATCTATATTGAAAAACCAACAGCAGAACGATATTGAACACCATTTTTGAAAGTTCATTATTTCACCTAGTTTCAAAATCTGTTTTTCATGGAAGGAATATCTGAAGTTGTATCACATATTTTGAAAGCCATCTGTAAGAAGATATCTCCCTCTATCAAATGTCACTAAAACACTACTAATAAGAGTGAACATGAAATAGATGAGCAATAAAGAAAGTTTCATAATCATGACTATCAACTCATCACTTTCCATCCTTCTTTTCTTTGATGCATTCCAATGAATGTTCTGTCTTTACATGTACATATCAATCCCATGATATATCTAACAATTCACCTCACAATTCTGTTGAATTATAATGATGTTACATTGTGTTCTTAAGTTCTGAGATGTGCAATATTCACATCAGAGTGTACAGTTTTGTAATTAAGTGTCAAATTTTCAGTCAGGTGTTTGAACTTGTAACAATGTCTGTTTGATGATTATATGTAAGAATTGTATTTCTGATGCATACCTTGTCTTTGTGATCATATTTCTGTTCAAATATTTCATGTGTAAGACTTTAAATGCAATGAATCTTCTGCTGGACAATAACTTGTAATGAAAATTAAAATTAAAATGGAAATGGAAATGGAAATGGAAATGATCTTGAACCTTCACAAAGTGTACTTACTAGTTTGGAAAATGGTACTTGGGAGTTTGGTCTCCTGCGAACCCTGCCTTCACTACTCCTGAGCCCTGTAGGATAGAAGCAAATCATGATAAATATATTGTCCCTTGACAAAAGGCGATTAAGCCTGCAAAATGAAAAAAATTCATGCTGTTTGTTTTCTCATTCTGTATATCTTCTTCATTCACTAACTGCAGAACATTAGAGATTATTCAATTTCTACCATTGCAACACTGTTCTATGGCACTGATTGGAATCGGATGCCAATTCATTTTCCACACAAAGCTGTTCTCAGCAAACCGATGAAAATTTATGGCACTTTGTCAATGACAATCTGAACTAAGCTATTTGAGTGTAGCAGTGGATGAAAACTTTGACATGCTAGATTTATGTAACCATGTCTAGAGTGTCAGTGCATGTTACGTGGGCGACCATTGCATTAGCAGAGACTTTGCATGGATAACAGTCGTCTACTATGGAAGTGAATGTGAGTCTTGCACGGCAATGCTAACACCAGCACCGAACTTGAAATGACAAAGATGATAATCCCTAGGGGCTAGTGTTAGCCAATGGGGAAAAAACACATAAATTGCTAACATAAATGGCGGAGCTCAGTTCAGCAGACAACATTCAACACCGAGCCCAGCACCAGCAACCAAAATTATGTCATACATGTAGTTTTAAGGCCAACCTCCCAACACCGACTGATTTCAAGTTTGGTTTTATTGCTGGTGCTTGTGCTGAGATAGCACTAGCACTAGACTCTAGTACTGAACTTGAAATTACACATTGTGCTGTTAGATACCTGACCATATAACTGAATAAGGCATACACTAGAATATTATATCTATAGATCTAGCTATACTTCAATCATGACAATGACCATTCCAATATCAACTAGAAAAGCACGCTGAGAGCACAGACCTCTGCCAAGCATGCAGCTCATTTCCACCATTGATCTTGTTCTTCCATAGAGATATCAGTGATTTGCACCCATACATTTGTACTTACAGTGTACAATGTATGGCATTGTGTGCTGAAAGTCACCCGATTTCCCAATATAGATACCTTTTGTTACGTCATAAACCCTCAGCTGCGCGGCGCGCCTTACCTTGGCAGAAACTAGAGCACGCACTGTAATGCGCGCATGCAAACCTCAAATACGCGCATCCTGAACTCCCAAGTTCACTGACCCTTCCTGCCAAAATAACAAAAATTCTTCATAAATTCCCCCAAAATTCTTGGATCACTATCAAAATTTAATCATCTGTTACTTGTATCATTCTAAATCTTCCTTGCAAGTTTCATCCAAATCCGTTGACTACTTTTTGAGTTATTTTGCACACGGACAAACAAATCAACAAACCAACGGTAATGAAAACATATAAACCTCCTCCCTTAGCGGAGGAATCCAGACATTACCATTTTAAACAGAAACTAAAAGACTTCAGACACTCAACCCTTCTTCCCTTGAATACCAAAGACGAGGAGACATGATCCAGGTATAGAGAAGACCATCCACAGCCTGGACAGAATCCCAAGACCAAGTATACTAACTAATGCCTTCTTTGAATGCTAAGTCCAATAATGAAAAAAAAAAAAATTACAAGGGGGCATACTCTCGATGAAGCTTAAAAAAAAAAAAAAAAACGATGCGAGACCAAGCAAAGTCAATGCCCCTTCTTACTTTCAAGACTTGACCGAAAGATTGGTCTGTAACGTAGTTAGACCCATCTGCTCGTTGGGTATATATTCTGCATCCGACTTAACGGATCCCCATCTATACCACGTATATGGAGGAGAGAAAATTGCAATAACGTCAAAAAAATAAATAAATATAAAAGACTCCTCCCGACAGACGGATCTTTCAATTTAAAGACCAGACTGGACCGAGCATGGGCAAACCACGTTTCAGCTCCACATCCAGTGGCATGGAACCTATCCAGAAAATCACTTTCGTTAATTAGTCTAGTCTAACATTGAATCTCTAACGTTATCGCAGGGTTCGAAATTAGCGATGGTCCACTGGCCATTGGCCACTCAAAATCACGTCGGACTAGCTAAAAATCGAAAAATTCTGAAGTTACTAGTCCGTCTGGCTAGCCAAAATATTGCTTCAGTGTCAACATGGATTCTAAGTAGGTGTGCCTAGTCAGTAGTCCACCTGGCTAGTTAAAAAAAAGTTAAGTGCGACCCCTGTATCGGTTTTCTAGTTGGCATTCTGAAAAGTTACACTGATCTTATTAAACTGCGATCATGCGAAATACAGCCCGAATGGCGTTCAAGGAGCACCCCGGGGTTATACACCGAGTGATATAATTTTTACTTCATTCATATCAACAAGTTCAAAAATCGTTTATCTCTGCAGTCTGAAAAATGCAACATGCATAATCTCAAAGTTGCACAGACAACCTCTTGCCAAGCATAGCCTTCATTCTAACACACACGTCCATTACACACACACACCCTGTAGATTCTGTATGTGCCATATTATCAAATGATACACGAAGAAGTCTATTGCATTGCTACTTAACGTTAGTGCTAGCCCGATGAGTGTAGACGAGACGAACCGATTCCATGGAATGAGTCATTGACACGACACCGTCGTGTATCGTAACAGTACGCCTTACAAACTGAACCAATACTGAAATGCACATATAATATCTGGGGGAAATATCGTCAAATATTTCCATATTATTACTATCTTGAAATGTACTTACATTATCTATGACAACAGGCTGGTTCGCTATCACATCGTAAGACATTTTCAGGCCTGATTCCAGTTCACACGCCCTGCCCAGGAAAATGGTCAATTAACCATCACAGATGGTGTGTGGCAAGGACGATATACATGAAGCTAGCTCACAGGTCTATGGCGGCGACAGTAGAACGAAATTCACCGTATTTCATCGCTAACTTCCATATGAGATGGGCCGGTAAAGCGGGTTCATATTATGAAGGTAGTCACTTAATATCAAAGTGTGATATTTTTAGTTTGATCTTTATTTTGTTGGAGCTTTTTGCTAAAACATAATTAAGATAATTTTACTCAACACAAAAACTATTTTCAAAGTTATAATATTTTTTGTTGTAAACTTTATAATATTTGTTTATTTTTATTGGAAATTTGATATAAAATCTGTTTCTATTACCTATCAGCAAAACACACCGTAAAAATGCAATGTTGTTGGTCTGGAGGTGCACTGCGCACGGCGTATGATGTTTTCGGTCGTATTTTCACGTTAATGTTGTTCCATTCTTTTTCCTAACAGTTTCGTCTACATTCATTGAAAGTTTACATTGCCAGTATCATTTCATGTGAACTGGAAAAACATTCTCCAACATTTTTAACCAAGCAAAGGGGAAGAATAATACACGGTAAAGTGTGGAAGACAGGACATCGCCCAGTACCCGTCGCTCTGCCGACAAGATCGAGACCACCAGCGCAGCAAGGGATCGAGACACTTGGGTAGGTGAGTGCAGTGTGTGTGGGAGGTGGTGGTGCGAGCGCAGTCACACCGCGTTGTACATGTATGCATTCGCAAGGTTCGGCCTGTGTTTTTACGCTAAGCACTGCACATAACTACCGAGCGAGGATTGCCTGTGGATCGTTCGTAAACTGTTGGCTGTTCCCACAGCTTTTGAGCACCGTTTGAGGCACTAATATTCTCCCTTATCCTCTCTCCTCTAGGATACTTGACGGAGTACAAAGTTTCAAGTATAGTGGGTTCATTCTTATCGGACATTATTGATAGGGAATCCGCACAAGTTGTTCAATCAATTATGGAGCAGCAGAGGCAAGGGGCGGAAATTGGACAAACATCGGGCCCAGTGCTACCGGCGGGTTTGGAAGCTGTGTACGCAGCATGTCGTCGCCTGTATCCAGACCAGCCCAACCCTTTACAAGTCACAGCTGTCGTGAAGTACTGGTAAGGCTATCTGAGATGCGATTTTTTTTTCTTGTTATTGCTTTGTTAAATAAACCTTGTAAATCTTAACATTGACATTTGCAACATTTTTATTTAGAATCTGGCTTTATCTCTCCCTCCCCCACATTTTTGTGAATTTTCTTTAACATTAGAAGTCTAGAACCTCTGGTACTAAAAAAATCAGCATTTTTCAGAAATGAGAAAGTTTTAGAACATAGCGTTCTGCATGTTTTTATTTCTTTTTTTTCCCCCTCTTACATACATGAGTAGTATATAGATCTGTAGATGTAACTTCTATAGTTAAACACATCACAAATATCCCCATGATTCATTCCCACCCCCCCCCCCCTCCCCCCAATAATCTAGCTATGCAGGTTATTGGAATTTGATACGACTCTTCACATCGTAGGTCCCTACATTAATGTTTGTGGTATTGTGCTGCTGTCAGTGTTAAGCAGTTGTTTGTGCCTGGCCAGGTGAGATGAATTTCTCATTTATTTACTTCAGAGGAATCAAAACATAAAATAGTGTAAATATAGACTCCATAAAAAGAAAAAAAAAGTGTGTGCTGAAAAATGTAAGAGAATTTCCTGACTGCCACATTTCTGCTTTTAAAGTATGTAGGCCTACAATGTATATGGTTTAAAGTTCAAGATGCCAGAATTATGAGTTTGGTATTGTTTGCATACAGATAGTGCATTGATGTACAATGTGATTGTGAAAGGTGTAGACCGGAAAATACATGTTGGCCTACATTGGTCCCTTGATAGCTAGTTTATTAGCTAAGAGACTCATAGAGTTTGTTTCTTGTTTGTTTGTTTGTTTTGCTTATTTTCTTTTTTGTTTTATGGCTTCCTGGCTGCTTTCATTTTGATACCAACCAGATAAAAAGAAAGTAGTTTCTTGTTCCCGCGCACATCCAATTTTGGTGTCGCATCATTTTTTTTTTTACTACAGTCAAACCTGTCTATAGGGGCCACCCCAAGGGAGACCAAAAAAGTGGCCATTGTAGACAGGTGGTCGCTATAGACAGGATTGTTTACATGGTTTTTCTCTTGGGGGGGATTGTGTTCAGTGGTCTCATACGACAGCTGAAAACAATATCAGAAATTCACCTACCAGTTGTGATCATGATCTACAAAACCAGCAACTGTATCGGCATAAGGCTGCGTTCACATAGAAGTATACTATTCGGGTATTCGGGCTCGTTTTTCGAGGGCACGCGAATAGCTTGAATCGAACGATAGGATTTCCTCACACCGTTTCACATAGGAGGGCACTATTCGAAAGTACCGAATAGCTGCGAAAAGTATAGCAAAGTGGGAATCGAGCTTGTTCGATTTTCTTGCAGCGTATACCGTCTCTCGTTTATGAAATAATGACACTTTTGGTCTGGATTTGCCCTTTAGCAAAAATAAGCATGTCGACTGACATTCTGATGCAGTTTAGAAATTGTTAATAAGATTTGCTGGGATGTAGGAGGAAGAAATCCTCACTGCATGGGATGGTGAGTTGACGGTGCGGGTGATGGTGTACTCGGTGCCCGAATAGCGAATACCGAATACCGAATACCGAATACTTCTATGTGAACGCAGCCTTAGGTACTTCTGTGGGTCTGAGACGTTGCATGCTATTGAGAACATCAGCATGTACTCAGTATGTCGTAAATTGACAAGTTGTCTCCACACACTCACGTTCATTGATTGTATGCATATTATTCATTCATGAGCCTAGCTTGGTTTGAAAGGACATTTACTTGTGCCCGCTATAGTGTGGTTTCGCACCACCTCATTAATGATTTTCAATCATGTGTAAACTCACCCCAAATATTTCGAAGCCAAACACACTTGCATCTGAGTCTGCAAAGTCGAAGCCGTCAGTACAGGTATGATACATACAGCTGTACAGTGTACACAGCAGTAAAGTCATTCCAAAATTTGTACAAGTGTCAAAAGTAATGACAAATATTCAACTTTAACTTGACTGTGGAGACTCAGATGCAAGTATTTTAGGTTATGAAATGTTTAGGGTTAGTTTGTGCATGCCTGAAAATGATTATACGAGGTGGTGCTAAACTATGCCAGTGAATATCGCCAACTTGCAATGGCACATGTATGCAGCGGCTTCAGATCAGAATAATAATATCAGGGGCCGGAGAATGTATTGTGAGGGTGGTGGGTCAAGGTCAAAAGTATCCCCCACCCCCGCTTAGATGAGAAGAATCTAAGGATGGAACCTTTGGAAATTCATGGATGTTGTGATTTTTTTTTAAATGTTTTTTTTTCTTTTGACAGCCAAAAATGTTGGAGGGGGCAACACCCCCCCCCCCCCCCCACACACACACACACAGACCTCCCATATCACCTCACTCCATAAATCCAGACAAGCAACTACAGTGTCCTTTTTTTTCTTCTTTTTTTTTTACGTGGCCTAAAAAATACCAAATGTAACAACAACAGAGCTTGACATCAGAGATTTATTCCTGTTAAAGAAGATTCTGTGATGATTCATATTTGACTGTGAAATAGTCTTGTAGCTGTAGCCTAGTAGTCATTCTTGATACATTTTTTTTTTAATTCTTTTACATGATATCAGTACAGTGTATGTAATATAAAGTTAGAAGGTCACATGAATATCAAGGTGTTTGGAATTCTTGTGATGATTCATATCATGCAAGGTAACATCAGCCGAATACATAATAGGTTGAATACTCTCCTTTGAAGCTGGTCAACTGTCATTCGTAGATGAATATCTAGTTGTTCAATCAATCATCAATGCCACAGTTGGTGCATTATGACAGTTGGTCATGCAATGTGATTCAGAATAGGCCTACATTTACACAGCTTGGCTAGGAACCCAGAACTGATTCCCACTTTACCTCTCCCATTCCCTTTCTTCCCCCCCCCCCCTAAAGTTATAGTTTGTTAATCCACTATTCAGTCTTTACCACACACAGTGGAGTGCCACTCAATTGCACTTCCTTTGCATGTGTTATTGTGTCTTTATACTTGAACTGAAATATGACAAGAGAAATATAAACCTATCAAGCTTTACAGAAAAAAAAGTCCTTTTGCCTGTAGTTTTGACGATAAAAGGTTTTGGTGTACTCGAAGGAATCAGTGAGGGAAACTTGACTAAAGATCAGCTTTAATTCCCAGGTGCATACAATGTACGTGTACATGTGTCAGGGGTGTGGCAATATGGCATGAATCCCTTTCAGAATGCTCAGAGATGCTTGTTAGATGTTCAGATTTGCTTTTCATCTAAAGGAACAATGATTCTTTGGCTATTGGCCCATGTAATATGTAATCAACCATGTAGCAGTCTTGCCTATCTATCACATACAATGTACAATCAGTGAATTCATGGTTTATGGAAGACATGTATAGTGTTGTCATTAGATACCTGTAAGTGCTGAATATCAAACCGTGATGCATTTTTTTTTTCTGCCTTAAATGTGGCTCAATATGTATTGAATTTCTAAGGTGTATTTTGTTGACAAAACAGCAGTGAGAATTAAGAGAGCCATGAGATTTAATATGCACAGCTCAGTGTCTGCTTTAAATGAATACAGTTTTAAAGTGTACAACAGTACTACACAATGTTTAATTTGCAATTAGAACTGGATGGACAGAATAAAATATGTTTAGATCATAATCGACTGTGAAATGATTTTGCATTATTAAAAAATACACCAACTATGCCAAATTTAAGATCAAAGCTACGTATCACAACTACATTTTTTTTTTTTTTTTGATGTCAACTTGACATAAATTTGTGAATGGGATTCTCTTTAGACTTACCAGTTCCTCTACTATGCAGCATTCTTTTCCTTTCTTTTCTTTTCTTTTATTTCCTTTTCTTTCCTTTTCTTTTCTTCGAGATGGTGCATTATTATTGTGATAAATTCTATTTGATTTATCTGAGCTACAGATACAGTAGCTTACACTCACTTTTCTTGGTAGATTCCTGTACAGCTAATTGTGTTGGGTTTCTGTTTGGTTTTAGTTGATTTAGCATCAAGCTGCCTTTATCAGCATGCCAATATCAATTCTCTGTTCTTGAAAACTGTGGTGCTAGAATGCTATTTACATGTACATTTGTACATGTGTTTGTAAAATGAAAATGTGCACACTGCATACCAGGTAGGTATCTTAAATAGATAAATACTTGATTGTCTGGCCTTTCCTAGTTTAACTCTGTGCTTGGCTCATTCCTCTGGTAATGATTCCTATTTCTTTTTCTTTGATGTATCTTTGATTGTTTATTCAATTTTTCTTCATACCTCATTTTGGAAGGTTAAATGGCCCTGACCCATTGGACTTCATCAGTATGTACAGCAACCCCGGTGAACCTGGACATGGCATTCCTCCACACTGGCATTACATCAGCTTCGGACTGTCTGACCTGTTCGGAGATGGCCGAGTTCATGAGTAAGTGGACAATGATGGTGTCTTGGTTGGCACACAGCGGCATCACTTATTGATTAAGAATGGGAGAAAAACAGGGACAGGAGACAGTGGGGGGGGGGGGGGGGGGGGGGAGGAAATGCTCTCAGGCGTGTTTGGAAATTGGAGAATGCAGAAACAATTACTATGGCTGGAAATGTCACGCCAGATGTATATCATGTTCCCACACAGTTGACATGTCTGTCTACTGACATATCAGTGTCTCGTGTGTATGTGTCTGTTTGTCTGTGTGTGTGTGTGTGTGTGTGTGTGTGTGTGTGTGTGTGTGTGTGTGTGCGTGTGTGTGTGTGTGCATGTGTGTGGCATCATGGGTTCTGTAGAAAACATTGTATGATATATTGTCTGCTTGTGCATACGGTGCAAGTATTGAGTCTTATCTGTCATCACCCCACTTGGAACAGAAGATAGCCAAGATATTTTTGTCGAGACTGAGACGAAATGAATGCATTACTGGTCTCTCTTCTGCAGGACATGCTGACACATACAATGTCCTACATAAACAGAGTGTTGATATCAAATTATCAGATTCAAACTGCAAAGACAACATGTTTTGCTGAAGCAGAGAGCTCTGCATGAAGACTCTGCTGTTTGCTTAACATTGCAATAACAGGAAAGCTTGAGGTTCACCGTATGACACTGAAGATGATCGTCCAAATGAAGAAGATCAGTAGTTTCATTTTCAGCACTAAGGATTTTCAGTGTGCTGTAATCATTGAAGTGTTCCAGGTTATGACAACAGGATCAGAAAAGTAATCCTGAAAGACAGGGCAATTATTTATAAAAGTATGGGTCAGGTGCAAAATCTTGTGATTATAAAGGATCAGGAAATGAGGCTGAACTCTGAATTTTATGCTCTGTGCAGTAGTAACTGACTAAGCATTGGTTTTCAATGTAGGTAGCAGACACATTTTTTTTTTATCGATGGTGTAAAGCATGGTATTGCTTGGAATTTGGGTTGACATCGTATTATGTGATACAGACTTTTGTCCCCCATGTGTGAGTCACTAAGAATACAACCCTGCTAAAATTAGCTGGTCAAAGACTTCAATTGTCATGGGGCAAGGCTTTTGTCAACTGTCTCTGCATTTTCTGTTTGCAGAGCATTTTGATGATATATGGCAGCAGACTATGGAATGGTTCTGGGTCATGTTCTTTCTTTGTCACTATCAAGGAAGGGGGGGGGGGATGGGGTTCAATAATTGCCAGCACACAGAATGCAGCACATATCCAGAAACAAAGACATTTTCATGGTCACATGTTTGCCATCTCAACCAATCTCACAAAGAAAAAAAAAACCACATGCTTTCATTTTTAAAACCGACTCATTGCTATCCATCACAGCGTCACATCACAAAAAGTATACTATGATGTCAAACTCTAAAGACGAAGACCTTGGGTGAGCCGATTAAAATAGCTTGATACCATTTGTCTGTATTTTTTTTAATCATAAGTCATGAAGAGAACTTATTTCAAAAGGGCAGATTTCCAATTTGATATCATAAATAGAATTGCTCTCTTGCTTGAAATGACAGGGCAGAAGCAGCAGTCATTAATCAGCATCCGTTTGCATGCAGCTTTTGTGAACGTTTCTTTGCTGAAAAAGTTCGCATTGAGACACTCTTTGGTTCTGAATAGACAGTTCTTTTGCTACTTCTATCAAAGCCCTTTGAGGGCATTATATGATTTATGTTGTAAATTATGAGCTCTGGCTTTGGGAGTCACTATTTCAGTGTTTATTTGATGAATAATGAAGTATTTTCTTAGCTATAGGTTGAAGCAGTCGTTTGCTCAACCACCTAGTTAATATGAAATAAGTGAGATATCCCAATTATGCCAGTTGACTGTGGAATGACATTGACACACTGTGAGCTTATACCAAACCATCTAGAGTCAGTTTTCCTCTCGAAACTAAAACTGTTTGGAGTTTTCAATGATAATATGACACTTTTCACTTCCATGCACTAGAGGTACGTGTAGACTGTATTCCCAAGATGCTTTTATCGGCCATTGCAGTAGTATGATAGATGACACATGTCAAAAAAGGATGTTGACTTGACATTTGCACATGAAAGGGGTTTTTAATTTCACATGTCTGGTAACACTACATGTACAGTCTCCAGAGTCCTTTGATAAGATTGATATGATGTGACTATCATCACCCATGGCAATGTGATAACATATTGCATATAAATGATCGTGACAGATTGCAAGGTAAACTACAGGCTCGAGCTACATTTGTAAGTGCCCAGACTCAACCACGGACTGAGCAATAGACTCCATCTTTTAGCCATTCAATTAAATACATGATACATGTAGCATACATGTCGTGCCAACCCATATACAAGATGTTTATTTTGAACTGACTTGTGTTGTCTGACTCGGGATGCATGTTTCAATCAATTTGATAAAATCTTAACTTAAAGAAAACACCCTTTAAGAGTTAGTGCATAATGTTTTGATAGCCCTTGAACGCCGAGATATCATAAGAGTCCAGGGGCCCGTTTCATAAAACTTGTCATCAGTAACAATTGCGACATTTCTATGACAAATTTGCTCTCAGCTAATCAGATGCAAGGATTTCAGTAGCTTGTCACATCTATGACAACTTGTCACTGATTGATGACAAGTTTTATGAAACGGGCCCCAGGTCAGCAATAATTTTGTACTAAACTACTCTGGGCTGAATTCTAAAAGTCAATATCTGCAATGGAACTTTCTGACTTTGGTCAGATTCCTTAACCTGTTTTAATAGGACAAACTGATTTGCTATAACACACATTTCCCAGAGACACCTGCCCGAGTATACTCATGACTAGTTTTCAACGGGTATACCTATCTAAAGTCACTTTATTGTGAAATCTTGGCCAAATCAAAGTGTGTGGTATGGGGGGTGGGGATCTAGGGTTTGGCATGGTACACTACTAGTATTGTACAGTATCTCAATTCAACAGTTTGAATCTATCAATTTTAGGGAAAAACATACAAGGTAATGAAGTCACATTTTCTGAAAAACTGTATGTCACATGAATGACAGCAATACCAAGATCTTGATCAGTACACAGTTGTATACGATCTTTGTATGGCTGAGAGTTAGAATTCCAGATGTAGGTACCATTATTTTGCTCAGTGTAAGTGTGGTAGTCTTTCTGCAGTAAGTGCTTGCAATGTATGTACCTGAGCCATTTTGCCTTTTCTGCAAAGTCCTTTAAAAATGAAAATTTTGATGGTATGAGTTTTCCTTCATAAATCTGTTCCCTTGCGGCAAAGAGAGCATGGGAAATTGATTTACACAGCAACAAGGAAGTCAGACGAGGATATTTCCAGCCAAAGGATCATGGTATTATTAAAAATATTTGCATGAGAGGGCCCCTTAATTATTGTACAGAATCTGTAAAGCCTGTTTTTCAGTCTCTTCTGCACTTTAAAGGGTGTTGTTAAAAAGGTAGGGTGGATTCAAAATAGGGTTGTTCAGCCTCTCTTGTCATTTCATGAATTCATATTTGCAGTCATGGTAAACAAGATCTAATTATGATATGGATCTTTTATTGTAACACCACATACCAAGCTTTTCTCTGGAAGCCCAGGCAGGGGGTGACTATTTTTATGGCGATGTTATTATTCCGGGGATTCTTGTTTTTCAGTCTCAATGTGAGAAAAGTTCTTTCCCAACTTATTATCGACAAACATGTTTATGCAATGCAATCACCATTGATTATTTCACCACGGCTTTGTTGCAAACATGGACTGCTGTTCTCACTTTGATACCATCAGTGGTCCATTTGTTTGGTAAAGTTGGTCGTGTCTATTCTTTCTATTTGACAGGTGCCTATCACCAATCAATCTAGGACTATATTTCAAATCTAGCCTTGGCTATAAAAGAAGGTTGACATATCAATATAGATTAACAGAGACTATTGTCATTTTCTATGTGTACACAGTGTGCACATACCTTTGCCTTTGTTACAAGTGGGGGTGGAGGGATTCTTCAGGAATGTGGATCTCTCATTGCAAAACAATTTTGAAAAAATATGAATATAATGTGGATTTCTGTTCCTTAACTCCAACTAATGATAAACATGTTTGTTTGTACTTCAGCACAGGAGGTATTCTCACCGTGGTTGCATTCAATTGCCTTTTGTGACTCATGAATGTTGCCCGATTAATCTCTCTGGGACCAACCTCCATCTTTGATTGATGCTATAAATGGGTTGCCACCAGTAATGACAAGGTTTCAACAAAGAAATTTTATGTAACCATAATTGTTCAGATTATTACCCAGAAAAAGGATCCAAAGCACCGGGTGTTGAAGTACAAGTGTATAGTCTAGAAACAGTTAATTTTTACCAGTCATCTGGATTAAAGTGATATGGCTGGATGAGCATTTTAATTCATATGGTACATGTTCCAATGCTTACCTTTCTAGCAGGTAAGGGTTTGGAACCCATCGTCAATCTATCATTCCCATGACTATATGCATGATATTTGCATGCTTTGTGATTCACATGATGTGGACATAAAATCAAATATGAGCGAAGATATCCCTTCTTTATTGTCTTATTTTCTGTAAATTTGCTGACAAGCAAAGCTATCAAACCTTGAAGGTTTTTCTCCCATTTCTCTGGGTACCTGATAAGACAATCAGGGGAGTAATCAGCATGACAGCAGGTACATCCTATCATATCAATTGGCATTTTTTCTTATTGCCTAGTATTTGCAATGAGATTATTACTTTGTGTTTGGTCCCAGTAAGATTTTGCATGAAAAGTGCTTGAATACACAATGTATTTGTTTGTTTGTTGACAAGTCCATGTCCTGATAAAAGAGAGATCTAGAAAAATGATGGCCAGATAAGTGAGGTTGAACTGGACATGTCATGTACATGTATCTAGGATTCAAACAAACATTTTGTAATCTCTTCCTTTGTTGAAAGCTAAATCCCTGCCACAGACATTGGGATTTTAAAACCAGTCTCACAAAATGATGTTTACTGGCTTTAATTTAGCTTAGTCTGTTCTCCCCCCCCCCCCCCCCAAGTAAAACAACAACAACAGCAACAAAATCTGAGATTTCTGTCATTCAAGCTTCATTAAGATTTGCATGGATGCCCAAAATGTGTGATACAATGTAATCAAAGATTTCATACAAATGCACCAACACAATGTTCAAAGTTACATTCTTCACATGAGTAGACAGAAGTCATATGAGAAAAACAACATGAAGAGACACATAATCGTTATGAGCGATGTTGCAACAATTATATGTCACATGCAACACATATAGTTTCTTTATGTTGCAGTGAAAGAACATTCTGAACATCCAAGGGAGCTTGTTATTAAATATAAAAGCAAGTTGGTTTACATATTAATATGAGTGATATATATTTAGTTTTGCAGTTGTTCTGTTTTGACAATTTAAGATTTTAGGTCATTTGAACAACTGCACTAACTGCAAATTGAACATTGCTAATTCATCAGCCGAGTTCGTTTGAGGCTGAGTCGATCAGAGATTGTCCAGAGGAGTGGCTGGAGAGGTAGATACGTGAAGTGAAGTCTGTACATGTCCTTTTTAACAAAAAGGTTGCACCCTTGGCAACCAAAAATTTTGTCTGTTGACTACCTAAACATAGCAACAGCTATTGAAATGCATGCAGACTTGACTTCAAATACTGTTCAAATGTATATCATCCCTGAGAAACAGACCCTTTGGGAGAAGATAACAAAAGCAATTTGAGAACATTTAGTTAAACTGGCCTTTATTTTGGGAATGCAGTCGCGCCAAGTCACATGCCGTTAAAGTAAGTTCCCACGGGTATGCAAACATGGCATATAGAAGCAAACATCCTGTAAGCTTCTGGCATTGTTCTGCCTCATTAGTCTTTCTGCAAAAAGAAGAAGAAAATACTCATCAAGTTTTTCGCCCTCCTATCAGGGCAACTGTAAATCATGCGTCTGTGATGTTTGGTAGCTGGTGTCTTTGTGAGAGCCTGGGAAAAAGTGATGAAGAATGAGAATTATGTGGTAATGTAGTGTAATAGACCTTCAATTTCACGATTAGCCAAAATATGTGGCTCATCACTCAATGAAGTCTCATTAATTTCTTGATTGTGATTGCTTAGACATGGCACATGAGTGCTTTTCTTTAGTGTGATCTCGAGATGAAATGTTTTGAGCGTGTGCAGGGATTCCGAGCGAAGCGGAGCAATTTCTTTAGCACTTCTTCCATCCGTACTTCCATGTGACAGAGCAACAATGCGCATTATCTGTACATCAAAGGGTCGAATGACAATAAGAAGCAAGTGGGGGTGAAAGATGAGAGAGAATAAGTAAACACTCTTGTTGACTTGAAAGAGAAAATGATTTCCTGTTACGAGAGAGGAGTGGATACGCATGTAGCGTTACTCCCAACCTCCCCATTGTTGATTTTCCAGATGATTAAATGCTACAGCCATGTCCCACATTGTCCCCCATTCTGTAAAGGTTGCGTGCACCTTTGGCGGCTTATGGTGGGACAAAACCAGGTGAGCACGTTGCCAGAAATATTTTGGTCCCCATGGTACGCCATCCTTGTCAAGGATGAATCCCACAATCTTTCGGGGTGACAGAGCGTGTCTGCCATTTTTTTTCTCTCTCTTGCTCTTTATGTTCTGGTAATGTGTTGGCAGTGTTCCCATGCGTATGTCTTGTGTAAAAGTTTCTCAAGTTTGTGAATCATCCTCCATGCTTCTGCTTGGACAATGAAGTATTCAAGCTGGTTACTCTGGAAACATCCAGGACTATGAGGTATAATGAGAATTTTCCAGGAAGAAAGCAGTTGTCCCCATCACTACAGTGTATGAAAATCCAAGCATGCTTCAAGAAAACTTTGATAAACCTTTGATCTTTCTGTTTACGTATGGCAAAGCCAGCTTGAACATGAAAGGGTGTTACACCTTGAATTGAACAAGTACAGTTGAACCTCTCTGTCTATATCCGGCCTCCCTTTATCCGGATCTCTCTATTATATGGACGCAATCTCGCCGTGATTTTTTTTTTTTAATTACGGGAGAAAAGAGGGATTCCCAACTCCTTGAGAACTCCTAAACAAACACACATGAATTACATATACTTGATACATTTCTTAATAATTATTGAGGTAAATCATCCCAAGAATTTATAAAATTTATAAAAGAAAATGATTTCTTGCAAACACGAACCTCTATTTTGGGGTCTGTTACTGAGTGTAACAATGAAAAGGTTGCAGTATACACATTACTACATGTACATCTACATCAGTACTACATCAGTACCACTGAACTCAGTTCAGTGATCAGTACATGTGTATGTATATGTATTTATACATATAGTACATGTGTATGTATAAAGCATTGAGTCTCCCGTATCCGGCCAAATCCCTTATCCGGATGAGCCCCGGTCCCGATTTGTCCGGATACAAGAGGTTCAACTGTATACTCAAAAGAAGTTCTGCACAGAAGATGAAGAAGAAATGGAAGAAGAAAGAGAGAAGAAGAGAATTGATAGGTGACACACATTCGTAAGCTCTGCTTATCTGTTTCTCTATAGGATTCCGTCAGGGCCCAACGGCCCAAGTGGCTTCGGTTTCGAGCTGACCTTCCGGCTGAAGAAAGAGCCGACTGAGACGGCGCCCCCTACCTGGCCAGCAGAGCTCATGCAGGGACTAGCCAGATATGTCTTCCAGTCAGGTGAGGCAGTCGTGCACATCAGACAATATTTGCGAATACCACTTAAATCAGCAGGAAGCACATTTTAATGTTTTTGCCATAGATTTGGATTTTCTTTCAGATTAATTGTTGTATGCCATTTGTATCTTGCTTAATTTCTCATCCAGCTTTTTTAGCTACAAAATATGTTGTTTTGGTTTCCAAGACTGATGTGATGATAGTGTCACACATATCATGATCGTATCCCACTTCATTTCATGGAGCACTCGGGTTTTCACATGCAAACCAAAGTGGCATCTGTACCTACTTTTATAAACTTGATATTGCTGCTGAGTTTGAAGCTAATGCATACAAGAGTTCACAACATGATTGACTTAAAGATGGATTGAAAATGGTGAACAATGGCAAAATGTCCGTCACAGTGGAATGGTTAGTCAGAAATAGTGGATCCCTCAGTGAGGGTATTAAACACTATGAGGGTCGATAAACAGTTTGGTGATATCAAAATAAAGTGATGGGGGGCAGTATTAGTCCTGTCATTGCTCATGCCAGGATCGAATTTCATGAAAGATGTTAGAATCGCAGCTCTTGCTAGAATAACAACTTCTTGTAGCAACAACCAATCAGGAAGCAGAATTCTTGCTGTTACCATGACACCTGCCATTTCAGCAACAGTTGCTTTCGTAGCAACTTTGTATAAAATGGGGACGGCTGTTAAACTGCTGTGTATATTTAGGAATACAGTGCATTATTTGTATCGGAAAGGAAGTCTTCTTGCCCAGGGAATGCTGTGGATATTGGAATATAAATCGACCATGTAAATTAAACCATTTAGAGACACTATTTGTGATTCTGTAAGATGCCCATGTTCGTATAAGTACCTAATATCATGTGTTGCAGCAGCATTTGGTGTTACATTCATGTACAATATGTACTCCCATGCAATCACTGCAGTGCATGCATGAGGGAGGAAGCAAGAGTAGCAATCTTGTCGTTATACGCTTGTCAATAAGGAAAGAATCAGTTACCAAGGTGGCTATCATCTCAAGAGGCTATCAGCCAATCAGTCACAAAAGCTGACAAGGATCCCATTGGTCCACCTGTATGCCTCAGTGGAGGGTATATAGAGAGATCTATTCAGACTGTATTATCAAAGCAGACCAAAGACCAGGGCATTCTCTTCTTCCTCCACAATGGTGTTCTCTTCCCGCCCCTCCCCCCACTTTTTTCTCTCTCCCTCACTAAATTGCTTTCTGTTTATCTATCTGTTGATCTCTCTTTTCTTTATCCCCCTCTTTTTCACTTCCCACTCACTAGCTCCACTGTATGTACCTATTAATCCACTATATCTGCCTCTCTATCTACTTTGTGTATTTCTATTTTTTAACCCACTGAGGACTGATTTTGCAATAACACGCATTTCCCATAGACACTTGCCTGAATATTCTCGGGACTCATCTTCAACAGGTTGAGGGGGCAACTTAGATAAAAACAAAACAAAGGATGCCTTAGAGGGCTGATTCTTTGTGGAAATATTCCTGTTTTTGTTCAGAAGGAATTTGAAATGTTTTGATGTAACTTTAATTTTGATTCAGAGATTTTAGTTTTTAAATTCCTGTGATACATTGATAGAATTGATCAATTTGCAATGAAGTCTCAAAACAAGTGTTTGTGATTATCCTGTGATTTGCAATACCAGGGCTCTGTTGCGTAAAAGTTGAGATAAAATATAAATCAGACAATCAAACGTAAGTCTTTGAATAGTGAAGTTCTGATTAGCTAGTACAGCCTGACTTTGATTTTGATTTTCTGGTTTATGTTTGATTGCATCATTTTATGCAACAGGGCCCAGATTAACAGGTTGCCCCTGGTATGGCTACCTTAACCCGTTGAGGACGGTTTGATTTGCTACAACACGCATTTCCCATACACGCTTGCCCAAGTACACATGGGACTTGTCCTCAACAGGTTGAATATTATCCTGTTTTGTTTTGTTTTGTTTTGTTTTGTTTTTTCCTTTTAGGGATATTACATATTTATGCTGTCACAACCGTAGAATAACCAATGCACTCACGGCATAAGAGACCTTCTGTAGTAGTGAGTGATAAAAGTTTTTGTCAGGGCATTGCTATCATCTTTGGCAGAATTCTACCAAATGCATGGTCTGCTAATGTTTGTAATAGAGAAAGGACTTTTCTCGACTGAGTCTAGTGGGATGTGACACGAATGGCAATGAGTGCACCTCAGACTTTGCATGCTTTCAATCAATAAGAATCAAGCATTTATAAATGGTACTTGTTGATGGCATGTCTGCTCTAATTCTGCACCCTGCAGGAAACACTCTTTGTAATGGAGACCACGTGTCTTGGCACAGTCCCCTGGACAACAGCGAGTCTCGCATACAGCACATGCTGATGGCAGACGACCGGCAGCTCATGGCGATCAACACGCCCCATGGCATCGTCAACTTTATACAGGTAGCCGCGCTTGGTGTCATACCTATCAGCTGTAAAGAAAGCAAACAAAACAAAAACAGAAAGCAGCCTGAGGGGTCTTCTTCAGGTCAATTTACTAAACATTACCACGCACTGAGAAAGGTTCAAACTGTCTGTTGCATTTTTGAAAGGAAAGTTAAAAGTAAAGGCCAAGTGTAGAAATGAAAGGTCAATCCTCTGTGAATACACGTCACAATGTGTGATTTCTGCTTTGATCAAAACAGTGGCATGAAATTCTAAGATGTCTTCCTTTCACATTGATTTGAAGCTACAAAATGCATTTAAATAGTACTTTGCTCTTGTTGTGTATTAAAGATTGATAAACATGATTTCTTGTTACTGTCCAACAGTAAGGTAGCATGGTTTAAACTGTTGCTGAATCTTATCTACCCACATGTTGCTATGTGCATTGAAGATGCCATGCACACTATGACTATATGGGGTATGTATAAAACAACACCAAAATGTGAGGGATATGACTGCTTTCTTGTGTTAGCTTTAGATGCAGCAATATCTGTTGATTATTTTTGTCTTTGAATATCTTACCTCTCACAGATTGTTGTCGTTGAATATCTATCTCTCACAGATTGTTGTCTTTGAATATCTCTATCTCACAGATTGTTGTCTTTGAATATCTATCCCTCACGGATAGTTGTCTTTGAATATCTCTCACAGATTGTTGTCTTTGAATATCTATCTCTCACAGATTGTTGTCTTTGAATATCTATCTCTCACAGATTGTTGCCTTTGAATATCTATCTCTCACAGATTGTTGTCTTTGAATATCTATCTTTCACAGATTTTTGTCTTTAAATATCTATCTCGTACAGATTGTTGGAGTGTGTACAGAAGAACTCCAGGCATCTCAGAGGTGGAATGGTCCAGGCATGCTGGAACTCCTCAAGTCTATGGAAGTGTGAGTGTAGTGTAAATTCCATGCTGTAGACAATATTCTATATTCAATACTGTATACGCCATACATATCTCAAGGTTTTATTGTCATGAATTTTGGGAGTCTAGTGCTATTCGCGAATTTAACAACACCCAAAATCATTTACTCTGATTTTGACATGAATGCGACGTGCAGGGGCATATTTCTCCGTTCATTTTTGTACTCCACAATCACAAATATAACCACTTGCGAAATTGTCGGGATGTCTGTATTATGAAAAAATTAGACTCGCTAGATATATGGCATATATTTACAGTATTCAATTGGTTCATTGTGCTGCTTTCTTTACATCCACAAATGAGCCACATATGCTCAGTTTGTACTATGATATGAAATTGCTTGATTTCCATGTTATTGTGAGGTCGCCATGTTCAGTTTTTGCCCCGCCCCCTTTGTTGATTGACAGAGCTGGAGGGGAGTGGCTGGTGACAGACATGAGGCGAGGCGAGACCATCTTCGAGGTCAACCCCCATCTCATGGATGAAGTCGAGCACGGCATCGAGACGGAGGGCTCCAATCTCAGCGGTGTCAGCGCTAGGTGCTCTTGGGAGCCGGTCGGGGACTGGACTAATGAGGGGGACACCCCAAGGATATCGCAGCTAGGTTAGTCTCATTACAGGCATGAATGGTGTATTGAAGATAGTAATGCTCTTAAACTTCATATCTTTCCAGAAGCTTGCAAATTCTAAAAATAGATATTGGTGGTATTTGATATTTTCTCTCTTCCGCCACAATGATTATAGTGTGTAAAGGAATTTGAACAGAGCAAGAAGTTATTTCAGTATTCAATTTGTAATACATAAATATCATACATGCTATATATTTCATGTAGTATACGTGATATCTTGGTATGATATCTGTGATATTCATCATGGTTCACTGAGGAGGAGACTTTAAAAAGTCATCATTTCCATCTCTACTTCATCTTGTAGAAACCGAGCAGATCCGCCAGGCTCTCACCCGAGGCCTGTCCAACGACAGACCGGTCCTACCGCCAATCTCAGGTCGTCCCGGGGAGGAGGGGGAGGGCAAGGAGGAGGCAGAGGGGCGCGGTCTGAACCGGAAGCCCTCACTGGAGAGCGACGCTGACACCCGCAGCTCTATCTTTGAGCTCGGCAACTCGCGCTACCTGGAAGGGGTCAGCATGAGACTGAACCTGGAAGCTGCCACACTGCTTGCCCTGGCTCTCAGGTTTGTGTGCTGACCTTTGAGTGACTATTCAGTGATCCTTTAGTGACCCTTCAGTGACCCTTCAGTAGCCATTCAATGACCATCATTATCTTGATGTATTGCATAGTGTCATGTCGATATATCATCTTTTTGTATGTATGTCTATGCATGTGGTGTGTTTGTGATTGTCTCCAACAAACTTTGAGTGAGTCAGTCTCTTCCATGGCTATGATCATTGATGCTTTGTAGTATGGATTTTTTTTTTTTTTCAATCCAGGAGGCATGCATGTATAACTATTGTAATCTAGGGGTGCATTCGAGCGCTCTAAGGCAAACCAAAGCAAACTGAACCAAAGCATACCATACCGAACTGTGCCAGATTTGGAGCGTTTGAACGGTCTGTTTTGAAAGTGTACCTCATGAGTTATTTTTAGAGGGGGTCACACATTTTGTAGCAAAAGGGTCATTCACCTGGCGCGCTTTAACTACTTACAGTTGTCCCGAACAAAGAGAATGAAGTCTTTGCATTATACCGTATGTGCATAATACATGCATTCTCACATGCAAACTTTTGGTGCGCTTTTGGTACTCTTTGGAGCACATCAGGAAGTGGTCCACTTTTGGCTTGGTTCAGTTCGTTATGGCACACTTTAGTAGTGTTCGAGCGCTCCTCTGGCATGGGTACGGTTTGGTACAGTTTACTTTAGGAGAGCACTCAAATGCACCCTGTGGGTGCTTTCTAGTGCTATACTGAGGAGTGCCATACCATACCATATCCTTTGCCAGAGGAGATCTCAAGCACTCTTAAAGTGTACCGTAATGTATCGTACTGTGCCAAAAGCGGACCTATTTCCATTGTGCTCCAAAAGCATTCCATACTGTACGGTGCTTCAGAGTGCTAGTACACAAAGTGGTCCTAAAGTGTACACACCGTACCAGAAGTTGGCATGAGAAGAATGCATGTAGCACGCACTACATCATAACGCAAAGAGTTGATTCTCTTTGTTCAGGACACGTGTATGTAGCACAGGTGCGGCAGGTGCGTGACCCTATTGCTATAAAACTTGCCACTCCTCCGACTCAAGTCCAAACACAACTCACGAGGTTTGCTTTCTCCACAGGGTACTCAAAACTCCCAATCTGGCTCAGTACGGTTCAGTTCGGTACGGTTTGGTTCTCTTGAAAGTGCTCAAAAGCGACCTAGGTCTCAGGGTAACAACTGCAATGAAGAGAGATGTTGTATGTGCAGGAGTGAACGTTCTGAGGTGTCGAGGCATGATAATCATTATCTTATGGACAGCGTGGGGTTATTTAACTGTGTATGCTTCACATATGCTGGTTCTTTTTTGTTACTTCCTCATTTCTATTTTTCTGGTTGTGTGCCTTTTACACATACAGGGGCCGCATCAAACATGGCCGCCACTTCACCTTCAAGAACGTGGCCAACGACTGTGCAATCACGCTGGTGTCCCCCAGCGTAGAGGGCTCCTTCGTGGAGGAGAACCATCCCTTTGTGGCCAGGGGTCCCTGGCTCCAGGTAAGACATGTCATTCTCTGCACAGCCTTGTCATGCAGCTTTCACACTTATTGATTTGTAACACATTAGCATTCACAAGAACTTAGATTCATCGCCATGTCAACTTCATAATGTGAAATCAAACGAATGAAAGAGTGAAAAAATTAGCAAATTTAAAGTAACACAAGGAAGTTGTGGAATAGTAAAGTTTCATATGATTATATTTCACATTGATATTGGTCATTGCTTCTCTAACCATTTTTCTTGTAATTTTTCCGTTTGACTCTTCTCTCCAAATTTGATTTGTAGCCGGTAAACATGGAGTGGATTTTTTTATTTATTTTCTTAATCTTGTGTACCATTCTTTATCCATCCTTCAGTCATCTGTGTGATGATACTGTTCAACAGCATGGTTTATGCAACATTGATTAAAAACAAATACTCCTGGACCTTAACAAACATTCACCCCCTAACCAACCACTCTAGACAATGATTACCATCACTTAAACTAGAAAATCAGTGAAATTATTAAGATGATGAATATTCATGAAAAATAACGGATTGAACGAGATAAGACTGCAAAGTCATTTACATGCAACAATATTTGTAAAGCTTTGCTGTTCACTGTTTTACTCCAAACAGATGATAAACTAAAGAGAATGTCTTCTTGAATTTTGGTGCAAGTTCATGAACTTGTTAGGACTGACTTTCAAGTCGGTCTTGACACTTAATTTATCATTTATTGATTATTAATAATTTTACACAGTTTCCTGACAATGTGGTGACAGTGAATCGTGGCTCTATACCAAGCCTGCAAAGTAAAGAAGATTATGACACCTGTGTAACTCAGGAAGATTACCTCAGTGAACAGTATCCAGGAGAGCCATGGATGTTAATCAAATGGTTGGGAGAAGGCAAATAGTTATAGTCAAGTTGTAATACCTCCCCCCTATTATGTTTGTAATCAGATAACTGTCAGCTGAGACGTTCTGATCGACAAACATTTGTGATTGCATGGACATATAACAAACACACAGCATATGTTTAGGGTGTATATGTCAAAATATACCAACAATGGTACATGTGACCTGTGTAGAGGATTAGTGTCTGTTTATCTCTCGTTTTGTTTGTCACAAAGCTAAAAAACATGTAAGGCGTTCTGATTTCATGCCATACAGTGGCAGATCCAGAGGGGGGCGCATCGCCCTCTTTATTTTTTGTTAAAACAAAAGAATTTAAAAGGAAAAAAATGGGGGGGGGGTGCGCCCCCCTTTAATTTTGTGAAGGCGCCTTCCCTTTACAGCATTCCTGGATCCGCCCCTGCCATATGTTAGCATTTTCTTTTGACCACTATTGGAATATCAACATTTTTTAACATCTCTTTGTGAGTTGGACTCGCTGCGTACGTAAGCTGAAATGATATTAAATAAACATTTCTTTTGTATTTATATTATAGCTCCTCATCTCAGCGGATTTTGCAGATGAAATGTCCAACGACCTTGAATGCCTCCCATCAAGAGAGAGTGTGAGTATTTTCAACAAGTTTGCCCTTGAAGTGAGAAAGGTGTGCTCTTAACCTATATGAAGTAAGGAATTTCAAAGATATCTGAGAAGTTTGAAATCTCTAAATGTTCAGCCCACACCTTATCTAGTCAAGCATCAACCCATTCAAATTTTACAGAGTGAATGTAATTTGTCATCATATTCATTGTGACAATGATTAGGACAGAGATATTAGAGCAGTTGAATGATTCTCTTTGCTTTTCCACTCAATGGCAAATTAGATTCATTGTAGCAACAACCTCAAAGTAGAAACAAGGAGTGCTTTTGAGTATCTAGTCAGTTGTAAAAGATGGTTTTCATGCTAGGTCTGTCCAGCGTTGGGGGATAATACACAGTCTTGACCTGGGTTACTGGTCATCACTGTACGGGATCTCTCTATTATCCATACATGGACTGGTATATGAATCTCTTAGCAATTAATCAGTGTGAAACTTCACTTAAAGTACAACGTAACAATTCTCTTGCCAATACAATGAAATCAGGACATATGTGTCAATCACTACGATATGATGTGCAGTGTGTATGTCTATACCAACCAAAGTACTGTTGCTAAAAGGTAACGGACTAAGAGGATGCTGTATTTCCACTCTTATGCCATGTTATTTCCACATTATTTGAATAATGAAACTTGCAAACATCATTTCAGTTAGCATAATGAAAAGTGAATTAAGAATGCCTGATTTATACCCAAAACAACTTGCATAAAAGTATTGTGCTTGACCATGTCTTGCTAATCCAACAATACTACCTAACGGGTTGTCCCCCAGTCCCAACATTGCCTGATAACTGAGGTTGGACTATACCAAATGTTCCCACACCTCATAGTAGTCCTAATATACAAATAGTGCACAGGTGAGAGGGCACTAGTGGAAATGCAGCATACTTGAGGGTATTTACAATGGTGTAACATGCACAAGAGCAGCCGAGTGCATGTTGCACAACATTGTGAATACTCGAGAGTGCGCTGCATCTCCACTAACTTCGCAAACTTAAACCTGTGCATTATATGTATTATAAAATGGTTTTGTGACCTATTTTTCACTTACCTTATTTTATGGGTAAATACCAGTCAGTTATGTATAGAATTTACATTTGAAAAACCCAAGATGTACGAAGAAGTGCTCCAAACACACTGCTAATGGCACTGAACACGAAAATTTGTTCATGGTAATTAAAATAGGTGACTGAGTGCATGCCCTTTAACTGACTGAGTGCGCATTGCTAAAGTATGCAACTGTGATGTCACTAAATGAGATTACACAGCAAGTCACAGTCATATACACTCGTTTCTCTGAGGGGTCATTAGTAGCAGGCATTAGATGGCAGTCAGTGGTAGAGACTAATGCCTGCTGGGCATGTTGGGTAAAATTAAAGACTGCTCACGTGATTGCTCTCATCCAATCATTTGATTAGGATCCATAACCATTTTATAATCATATCTATCGACTGGCTCTCTCGGTTGCAGCTGGACTTACCCAAGGTGATGGACTGGAGTGAGAAGAAGCTGCAGCTGATCATCACTCCAGATGAGACGTGAGATTTGGGTGTGTCCCATTCAGGATGGCATCTCTCTGCCCAGTGGATGGAGCTCCTTGTTTCTCTCTTTACCCTTCATCTTCTACTCCATCTTCTTCTCTTTCCGTCATTCTGGCATGTAATAAGTATTAGACTGAAATGAACTTCTTGTATTCCTGTCACAATCATTGTACTTAGATTTCAGAATTGATGTCGTAGTGCCTTTTTGATAACTCTGTGGTTGTCTAATGAAGCATGCGGACTTGAATGTGCTTTGTAAGTTGCGGTAGCACTTATTGATGATAAGAGATTATAGACTTTCGAAAGTGATAATATATAAAAGCAATGACATCAGCAGTCGGTCGGATGTAAAGGGCAAAAGCTGAGGTCCTGCTCCATGTATGCTTTTGCATGGCTGAATAACAAACTGCAGAAAAGCAGCGAAAGAGATGTAAAAATTACTACAGTGGATCTGGTCCTGAGGATGATGCACTGCCATGCCTGTCTTTGTTGCTTCTGTTCCGTGTCGTGGCTTCTGTCACCAGTTGTAGAAGATGATCTCTTTGTTTGTAAGCTGCAGCTTTGTTTGTATGCACTTTTACAAAATCATTAAGTATTCACCAAGATGGAGGGGACTTGGGGGTGCAGTATTTGAATTCTGCCTGATATGGCGATAAAACGCTCTCTTGCTCTGCCCTCTTTGCCATGAGATTTAGGTAACTACTGCTGCAAGGGTACTACATTGTCTGAGATAAGAGAATATCTGCATGAGACCTGAAGAGGGAGCCCTTCAACATATACTGTATTCATCTATTTGTTAGAAGACTGAAAGTAAGAGCTGCCTGAATCATGCAATATGTGAGCTAAAATACTAAGAACCAAAAAGTAAAAGAGGGAATCAGATATAAGAAGAATTAAGTGAAGTATTGAGAACCAAATCTACAAGAGAGAATCAGATATGGAATGTGAAGATTTGTGCTGGTCAGGACAAGGTACTGAGCCTGTCATGCAGGGCAGGCGTAAGTCCACCATAGGACTTTAAAGCAATGGATTGCCAATATGGCATTTTCAAGCACAAATGTTGTTCTTACAAGTAACCTAAAGAGTCAATCACTTTTGTATTGTTTGTAATCATTTGCTTGTCGACACGTCTTGTGAAGAGATTTGACTAAGCAAAGGACAAGTGGCACTCACCCTTCAGTGTAAATCTGATGGGTAATCATATTACTTCACCAGCCTTGTGTGGGGATTTGCAGACAAGAGACACAACCCTTTGAAATCTTAGACTCTAATCTTGCTTTAGAACTGGGTGTCTGCTCCCTCGATGTGTACCTGTCTTCTAAAGTAATGAGTGGGTACCCCCTGAGATACAAATTCGTTTATATATATATCCTCTCGTCATTTTGTATGGTTTTTTTTATTCCCTTTGCATTGGCAAGTGGGGTGAATATGATCACTTTGAGGCAAGCTGTAATGAAAAGAAAAGTTTTATTCCGATGATGCCGTTGCCGTATTACAAGTTCTGGGGTAATTTTTATCTGCAGAAATTATCATATTGTCCTCTTTTAATCGACAGCTCTGAATTTTACAATGTATCCTATGTAGGATCAAGATTACTGGTAGATGGGACTGATTGAATTCTAAAATCTGCACAAAATCAGGACAAATCACAAAAATTTGCCAATTTGAGACAGAAACAGTAAAATCTTCCAAAATGTGTTACCAGTTATGAGGATCCATTGCAGATTCAGCATATCAGAGGCTTTTTAATAATTCTGCAACTGAAATGAAGAATTACATATGAACATCAAAGGGATCACTCTACCCTATGAAATACAAACAATGACAGATAAAATCATTAGACTAAAACCACAGAATTTAACTGAGAAATGAAATAGAGAGGGCTGAACCATGTTTCTCTATTTTGAATATCAACAGATATGTTTGTTGTAATGAAAGATGAAAGTACCAGCCTCTTTGTTTATTCAATTTCATTATTGGTCACCTTCTCCTCTTTAAAGCTGGAATTTGTTTAATGCATGTGGTCTTATTTGGATGCATAAGAAGAGAAATGTTTGAAGAAAGTGATTTTAGTTATTTGAGATGAAATATTGATACTTCTGTTCATTTATTATCACTGCCAATATGTTATTTAACATAGATCTGCTATGATGCATAACTTGTCATACCACCTACAGTCAAACCAGTGTATAGTGGCTACTGTAGGGAGATCAGAAAAGAATGGCCTTTATGAACAGGTGATGTGTGTAGTAAATGTCACATATGTTTCTCCTGTACATGTGTATATGCTAGAGGTTTCGGCACATGGCTAATCATTTTTACCTCCGCCAAGGAAGGAGGTTAAGTGATCATCGCATTGGTTTGTCTGTTTGCAAAATAACTCAAAAAGTTGTGAACGGATTTGAATGAAACTTGCAGGAAAAGTTGATAATGACACAAGAAACAGATGATTAAATTTTGGTAGTGATGTGGGAAAGTCTATGGATTTTTAAAGGATTTTAAAAATCTTTTGGCATAAAGGTCAATGAACTTGGGAGTTCAAGCTGCAGGTAATGGAGGTTTTCATGCGCGCACTAAAGCGCATATTCTGCTTGGGCCAGGCGCCACACAGCTGTAGATGATGTAAACAAAAGGCTTCTTTATTGGGAAATTGCATGCATGTATGGATGGAAATGAGTTGCTGGCTTGGCGGAGGTCTGTGCTCTCCGAGCGCTTTTCTAGTGTTGTAGTTTGTTTGTTTGTTTTTTGCCAACAGGTACCCATATGTCCTACATTTATTGCCTTTTCATACTAATGGAAAACTTTGTTGTCCTTAAAAGCAGGCCATTGTGTAAGATTTAGAAAACTCTTGCAGAAAAAGAAGTGACTGGGTATGATGGCAGATTATACTGAAATTGGATATTGTGGTCACTGTTGACCATGAGCTAAAGAGCAGCCACATTATGATGAGGATGTAAAAACCATGACAATTACCAGGTACTATGGTATATTAGGTTACTCACTGCTAGTATATCAAGGTACTGAAACAAAGAATTATATAGAGTTGGGGCCTGCACAACTCACCTCGTTATAGGAGGGCTTTGTGAGTTTGTTGTACAGTGTATCTTAACCCTTTGGAACAAGGTTCCATTGTATTGACCCTGGGAGAGAATTCAATAGCCACTTCCCATACGAGAGAGGTGACTGATGTATGCAAAATATTTGACGTATCACTTTTCTTCAAGGGAATTTATAGCAGCCCCATGAAGCAGATGGCTTTGTATACAGGTGGCTGCTGGGATAGATTTTGACTCTTATTTGATATCCAATATGTTCTCGCATTGGTGGATGATGTTTACAGTGAGCATTGTGGTAGATATTGGGTGTTCTGAGTTCAGCAAGATTCTTCCCATGATTACTCGACCATGTAGCGCAAGAGACATGCTAGAATTGCAACTATTTACTGATTTGCAACTATCACAGGGAGGTCCAATCAGCTTTTGGGATTTCTAGTCATTGCCATAGTAACTAGAATTTGTGTAAATTACAAAGTGAATATCCAGTGTTATAAGACTTTGGCCCTGTTTTATTAAGAGTTATAATTGATTATATAGTTGATTTCTATCATAAGTCTTTGGCAGCCTGTGTGTTCAGGAAATTTATAATCGATTATATCTTTTGATAAAAGGGGGCCCAGGGAATATAGGAAGTTTATGGGATTTGTAAACATACATTTCTGCATATATTTTTTTTATTGATTGTAGCTCTTATGAAGACTTTAGTCATTTTCTAAATCAAATATTATGTGATGAATTTATATAGATTTCAGCTGTTCGTCTTGTGGCCTGTGATAGAAAGACAACAATCTTGACTACTGTGTGATGAGATTTGGTATTGGTAGTGGTATGCCTTTCATGTCCGAATCAGTCTTGGGAAAACTTGGGGGGGGGGGGGGGGCGGAAAGAAAATTATATGTTCAATTTTTGTTGTAATTTTATTGCCGTAATAATTCTGAAAGCAGTACCACATTTATTCTTTATTAGAAGCTGGGTTTAAGCAAGTGATCACTGGTGAAACTGAATTTTATCGATAAGAATGAAATTCTAATGATTACTAGTTAGTAGAACAAATGACGAAATAGTATTCTTATGATTCATGTGCTCTTCCATTTTCACATCATTTAACAGGTGAAAAAACATCGAGCAGGAAAAGAAAATCAGTGCTTCCGTTCTCCAAACACCTTGATACAGTGTAGATGCCGCTGAGATTGTAGAGTCTTCCAGTATGCTAGTATCCGTCCTGCATTCTTAAACTATGAGTTCAGGCGATGGAATATTATATGTTTCTTTGATTTGTTATGTTCTCTTATGAGGGGGCAGGGATGAGATACATTTAGGTTCAGTAGCATTAACGGTTTTGGGATCTCATTATCTCATTGACAGTCTGAAAAGATCAGCCTCTTTGAAGTGTAACATCATTGGTTTTTGTTTTATTATTAAGTTTTCTCTTTTTTTCCCCTTTGCCTCATGGACGTTGAATGCTTTTGTTTGTTTTTTGTAGACTGAGGAAACTCTTGTGACGGAACAAGATTTTCGAAATTTTCTTATTTAGTGAGAAATATGTTTGTTTCATTCTTTTTTTGTTGTCATCTTTTTTTTAAAGAACAGATGAATGTCATTATCTCAGTGTAAGATAATTTGTTCGGTCTTTTCTTGTGCATGGCATGATGCTTGGTAGACAGAAAAATCAGTCTGTCTGGAGGAGTTTTTATCATTTTTTTACTTTAATGTGAAATCCCGTGAAGCCAGACGTAGACTCCATGGAACATGTCCCTGACGACCAGATACAGATCGATCTTTTGATTTAGATGCTTGGCAGCAGTAATGCAGTGAGTGGACAGTGATTGAGTGCAGATTACTTGAAAAGAAATGCTGTCGAGTTGTGCCAATGATTATGAAATGGGATGGGATGGCCTCGGATGGGGTGGATATGCTAGCATTTGAGGTGATGTCTTTTTTTGTTTGTTTGCTACTGTTGTGCTTAACACTGCATATGGTGCAGTTGGTCATGGCTTTTGAGTGGTATGCTGTTTAGTATGACATTCTGTATGTTTTACAGTCTGTATTTTACAAATTCAATTAGATACATGCAGTTGAGCTTGTAGTCTTAACTTATTACTTGTTTTCTACTTTTGTATGTTGATGTGTCATGTGTTATGCCCAAATATTGAGACAAATATTTTTTTTTCCATTTAGACATTTTCTTTATCTACATAATATGTTCTTCTTGTGCTATATGTTTATGAAATCTTAGCTATATGTTTATGATATCTTAGCTATTTGTGATTACCTGTAACATACAAATGTGTGGTATGTTAATGCTCTGACCTTGTTATGAATATTGTTCCGATTATGATTGTTACTTTCAGATGACATTTCATTTAGATATGTTCACTTTAATTACTGTTTGGACTGCCCATGTGTGTTTTTACTTTGTGTTCCTTTATAAAAGAGACATAAAATTTAAGATACAGTGCCAGCATTCAGTCAAATGGAATTTAATGTGTTGGCTTATACTTGGCGCAATCCACCATTGAAGTAATATTCTACGTATGCATGGTGCGAAGACTTGTGTCCAATTTGTTTTATGCACACTCTACCCAGGTACATTTACTGCATGTATAGCGCTGATACATAAGTGTATTTAGTCTATTCACATTTGCACTGAAAAAAAGAGAATATTTAATTGTATTGCGCTAATTTGGTGCTATTTCCTTCACTCATTGTAGGCTCATGGTCAGTTTGAGGATAAAGTCGTGACCAGTCAGAGCAAGAAGGATGTTAAGTTGTCTTCTTAGAGTCCTTCTGCTTCTAACTTGTCATAAGATGTCACAAAGGTTTTGAAAGTATAGTTGCTCTCACACAGCCATGGACATTTCTTTGTAATACATTGAATGACAGGAGAATGATTCCTAGCACATTTTATGAATAAACTTTGTAGCAATGACAGTCATTTTGCTTGTTCTTGTAATTATTCAGTAAACTGATATGCTTAATATTGTATTACCTTCACTTTTCTTTTGAGATGTATCTTTTTATTGACATTTTCTTGTTCACTTCATCATCATCTTCATCATCATCATCATCATCATCTTCATCATCATCTTCATCATCATCATCTTCATCATCATCATCATCATCTTCATCATCATCATCATCATCATCACCATCATCACCATCATCACCATCATCATCTTCATCATCACCATCTTCATCATCACCATCATCTTCATCATCATCATCATCATCATCATCATCTTCATCATCTTCATCATCATCATCATCATCTTCATCATCATCATCATCACCATCATCATTATCATTGTAATTCTATCATCTCCTCCTAATCAATGTACAGTGCAGACCACCACCCCCCCCCAAAAAAAAATGCTCGTTTGAGAGATGCCGGTTGCATTGCCTTACAATAACTTTCGTGGATATGTTGTGATATTTTCACAAATAGATCATACACTTATATGACTGCTTAGCTTCGGAAGAACAGCATCACACACACTCATACAAATTGTCTGAAGCACACATGTTCAAACAAACGCGTATGAACAAACAAGCCAGTAGAGAATTATTCTTTCCATTGACTTCCCTCTGCCATTATAGATATATTTTGTGACATAGGTAAATGTACTATTTATTATTTACAAATTAGACTTTCTCCTTTATTCTGATACCCATTGAGGCCGCCGTTCAAATCAAGCAGAGCACAGCATGATAACAGTCTCCGTTGTGTATTCCCTCTACTTTCAGTTATGTGTGAAGAAGATAACTTATTGATTCGCTATAACAGTACTCGTGGGAACGAAAACAATGATCAGATACGGAGTAGATGTGTTTCTGGGTCATTTTTATCTCACGTTCCCCCTTTTTTTTGGGGGGGGGCACATAATTATTCTCAATGGTCGGAGAAAAGTGCAGAAATGAAGTGGGATGACAGTAAAGTTCATCGGAATTTTGCAAATGAATTTCAATATCCATCCCAGCCGAACTTTCGATCGTGATTTCCTGTGATATTGGTCACGTCATCAGTTTTACCGAATCTGGTCAGGAAACACCTGTCGTAGTGGTGTCTATCCCCGCATCGATCATCACAAACTTTTCAACTCGTCAAGGGCAACAAAAATGGTTGTTGAACAGATGCGTCATAATCGGTTATCAAAGTCGTCAGGGAGGTTATTAAATTCAGTGCTGGTTTTACTTCTTATGGCTATGACGTACAGCCAGATGGAAATACTTTACTCTTTTTTTCATCTCCCCGTGATATTAAATCTATTTATGATTGATCCTCGCAGAGAGTCAGTGAAGACCTTGACAAAGTTTTATTGAGAGAGATGTTCAGAAATTTGTTAGCGGAAGTATCGTTACGATTGACGGGCCGAGGCGTGCAACAAACGTAGAATTCAACATTTACAACTGTTCTATTGTATCGCGAATATTGCTTTTCACTCACCATCTTCGTGGGATTGCAGCAATACTAAACGATTTTACTCGCACATAGAAAGGCACATGATGTGTTCATTTTACTGGGTAAATGTTTACAGCTTTCTTCATTTTTAGATTAATGGGGGAAAAAAAAATCAAGTTACAAAGTTGGTAACAAAAACAGTAATAAGTTCAAGCCTACATCGGGCAAAACGGGAGACGGACAATAAACAAACATACATACAAACATAGCATACAACAAAAAAAAAGGAAATAGTAAATGACCGTGAAACGGAAAAGAATCTCCAAAAGCTCGAAATGAATCAATTTAAATATCAAAATTTCCTCTATAAATCACGAGTATCAAATGCATAAAACGTTCAAAGTGCGTACCAAACTTCGTTGCTACCTGCCTGCTGGTGAGGCAGCAATTTATTTGAAGAGAATTTTCATGTCTCTAAGAAAGAACATGCCCTAATATCTCGGGATTACATAATAATCGATACGTACTCGTACTTTTATAGAGGAGCTCTTTGGAAAATATTGTGCAATAAATGGGATCCGCCACTGATATTATCCTCTTGTCATTGACTGTCGTGATGCCTACCAAGGGTGTGTAGACAGGGGTGTAGGCAAAGGGTGTAGACAGTAAGGGGGGGGGGAGGAAATGTGGTTTTAAGGCTTGTACCATCGTCCCCCCCCCCCCAACACACACACCGACATTGCAGCGGAACTTAAAACTCACAACAAAAAGAAAAATGAACAGTGGAATCAATATAATGACGAGGACGATATCATTGACTATGATGATAATGACAATGATAGTAAAAATTATTTCAAAGCGCTTTTACAGCAAACTGGTCAGAGAGCTATTACACCAAAAAACGGAATAAAAAAACATCTCAGTTATGATGGGAACAGTTTGGCTTTGAGTTTCTTCTTGAGAAAAACAACAACAAACAAACACTGAACTTGCGATGACACTCGTTACGAATATAGGTGTTACCATGGATGTAACTTGATATCTTAAGTGCATATATATATACAGTAACATTTTAAGTAACAAAAATATGACATCTGACTACATGTGTCACGATGCGTTTCATCGTCATGGTGTGTTATTATAGATTGCTATCTATTTTTTGTCGATATTGCAAAAACTATTCAGATTCAGCAAATTCATAATCATTACTATTATCATTGTAGTTAGCTTTGAATGAAACATTGAAATAAATCTTATCACGATTAATTTCTCTCGCATAAAGGCCTGTCAATCCTTACGGCAGATTCATAATTTCAAGCCATGAATGTTATTCAAGTAGAAAAACACTGAAGGTTGTCTACAAGGGGCAAAAATCCGTAAATATCGAATGTTCTGGCAGTATGTTATATATAGAAATTAAAAACAATTTCTGTACGCTGTGTCGTCATCCAGTAGACAATTATGTCTTCTGATTATTCTTATCAGAAATACAACATTTTACAAATCAAAATTGTGATAAATCAGTAAAACGTATAATATAAATCAGTGTCACAAGAACCAATTTTTTCAGCAAACTACATGGTGCATAATAGTTACTTTTTAAATTGATTTCTCTGATGGCAGTAACAGTATTGGACAAGGCTTAGTGCACCGTCAGCTAATAGGTGATGATACTTAAAAAGATTAAATTGTTGTCTTTTTGTTTTTAATCCCTATATCATAAACGCTTATATCAGATCTAATCTTCTTTATAAATCCATTGCAGTAACTAACATCATTTTTTTTATATAATTTGATGACTTCTATGACGTCATGCTGACGATATTTGAACTCTTTTAAGGGTCGACCTCCTTACTGTCGATAATGCAGCGGGACAGGGATTGATTCCCCGTTTCTATGGATCTGTCAACGGTATCATGGGACGGCTGTCTCCCAAGCTAGAGAGCAATACCATAGAAACGGCACCCGTCGCGGCGCAGCTGGTCTCACATCCGCAGGCCAGATCGAGCGTTGCTCCTTTGATATTGATACGTCACCCCTGGCAACCGAATTATGATCTCTGGCCAACGCGATGCGAGAGAGGGGGTGAAAACGGAGGAAAGAAGAGTCATGACTATAAAGAAGAACAAAAACATTGGCAGGGATTCATGCTGCGCGACTTTCAAAGTGTATCATAAGCTATTTTTCTCCGCCGTTCTGGAACGAGACGCGTTGGTTTGAATGGACAAAAAGCTGTGACCTGACTGAGGGAAGCCACATGACTTCAATGAATACCTTTTCGATGCTGACGAAAGATGTTTGTATGTATCTTTAGGCGGATTGAGCCGTCTTTTCCTTTGTGAACTGACTGCGTTTTGTGAAAGGTGGTGAGATAGGCAGTAAGCGGACTGTATAGGGGGTAATTCGTAGATACAGCTTCTATTCATCACTACAACCCCGTTAACCAAAGCTTCTTCGCGAATCGCCTAGATTTCACTGCGGGACAAACATTTTGATCAACAGACAAGTCGCTACCATGCTGACTACGTTCGAGAATTAAATCGGCTTCCACTGACTGGGAATACGTTATTCGTAGCGACGGAGCAGCAAGTTTCCAGATTTGTGAACTCCTTGATTAATCGAAATGTGTATTTTCTCTACATGTGGACCGTTTAAAAGGACTTTTTGAAATACTAGTATCTCAAACTTTGTCGACAGACTGGGCCTATTCGTAGCTCCATTCGATGCACCATGGAACATATATGATTGAACTGTGACAAGGATTTCCAGTATGCAGCTTTGGTGAGACTTTTATTGACGATGATATTACAGTAACAAAGGAAAGTACGAGAGAAGTACTCCGCTGTATCCTGTTTGTGTGATATTGCATATAACGAGAAATATTTCCGACAGTTTTACCTAACATGGACACAACATTTGATTGCTTATTACTTGGCCTGCAGTTCCATCGGCGTAACTCATACCATCGGAACGTGTGAAGGGAAATCACGTATGCACCTTCTTCGCCTTCAAGAATCAATGTCCCTTGGTGTTCAGTTACAGGAATTTGACTAATATCTTTCATCCAACCTGAAGATGTTGCATGGAAGCGTTGTTTAAGTGTGTTCTTTAAATATGTTTCACTCCCGGATCATTCCCCGATTCGGAGGATCACTGCCTGTCGATTTCAATCACACGACATTTTTGTGATAGGGATACATCTTGAATTTACAAGACTCAATAAAACATTATTACCTTGAAGTCAATAGAGATTCTATTTATGAGATGACAATATTTTATTGTGAGGTCGTGACATTATGCGTTTCCTTGATTACATGGCGCCTACAACAACTAGGACGTACGATCTCAATAAATCAATACACTGTCAAGTGGTGAGCTGTATCCCAGTTATAAAGTTCTGATTCTCAGAATTCTTTGAACACGAAACCCCGTCATCATGACGACGACGATGGCTCACTTGCAGGGTTCTCCGATGATGTCCTCATCGAGGAGGAGGATGGACTACTTTCCGCCCATCACGTTTCCGGCGACGATGTACCAGCGCCGAAAGAAAAAGTCCGCTAGAGAGCTCTACCACCTGTCTCCGCCAAACCACGACCTGATCCTACAGAACCCACCGGTGACGCCCTGGGATGAACCCCCGGAGTTCTTCCGAACGTTCATCGATACTCCCGACAACCTCCGGCGTAGTGCCGAGCTCAAAGCTACCTGGCCCTTCCTGCGACAGATCGGACCCAAATGCGTCTACCGAGGGCTGCTAAGGAGAACCAAGGAGGGCGGAGGTGATGCTTTTGACTACCACAAGGACCCCAACTACAGAGCGAAGTCCAAGCACTCACAGAGCAGGGGGAGTGGGAGAACTCGCTTCTTGGAACCAGAGTGTATTGGCATTTCTCGTGGCTGTGCAAACTCACAAGAGAGTGCTATGTTTTCGCCACCGTTCGCTCATTTTCAAATCTCAAGCGGCTTGAGGCGCAACATCGAATCGAGTCATAGCAGGGAAATCTCTGAAAGTTTGAGGGCGGAGTTGACGTCGGGTAAAGTGAACGCGCCTCCTCCCAGTGAAACTCGCAGCGCCAAATCAGACGATAGTTTGCCGGATACTCGTCACCCGTGCCCTACTCCTGTCGAGGGCACGAATCTGCCAGGGAACGATCTCGTCCCGAGCGGTTCGAAAGAGAGGTCGAATGGCAAACTCAGTAGGTCAGCTGCTCGAGCCAAGTTCGTACGATTCGAGGAACCCCCAATGCCGAGTAGACTGTTCAATTCAGACGTCGAAAGCCCTCAATCACAGGAAAAAATAAACATGTGTAAGTTGACGTGGCGCGATATCGTTCAAGCGCGCGTGACAAGAACGCGCCTTCCCGGCGACGAGGAGTCTCTACTACGCGCATCGGAAAGCGCGGAACCCGCGGAGGAGATTGCAGAGAGCGAGCAGATTGCATGGCGTTTACCGCGATCAACGACGACGATTACAGCGGCGGCAGCGGGACGCGGTCTTACGGTCAACATGAGGAATGTTGACAAACGCTTGTCGACGGAGAGTAGTGCACAAAACATATCTTCGTGGATTGATGATGTAAAGAGAGCACAAGGGTACTCCATTTCGAGATAGTTGTCCTACAGTGTGTTCACAAAATATGTTGCCAGTAAAAAGTATTTACACCACGCCTGACCGCCAAAGTCCCATTAACCTGAAATATGCATCAATCATGTCTTGCAAGGATTTGTTGAGCTCAAGACTTATACCAAAAACAAACAGACAAACAAAAATGTGCCAGTAAATTTTAAAGTTTGCTTTGAATATTCTTTGAAAAAAAGAAAACATCATGGAAGAAATCTTGATCATTTGAACATACACATAACGTTGTAATTCTGCGTAATTGCTTCAATTTTTGTAGGTCCATCCGTTTGTAGCACACTGAGTAATTATGTATTTGCCTATCCATACTCTGCACGTTGCAGACATTGGTGATCATTCCTCTCCTAGTCAGATTTCTTTTCATTTGTGGTAAATTGACAAGTCTCAGGAAGTTACAATCAATATAATATTCACTTTAAATCTTTAAGGCTTACATTAATTCTTATCACTTCATCATTACCGGGTATAGCATCATGTTTTTCATGTTTAATTGTGTAGTCTGAGTTTCGGGTTGCCTCTCCGTAATTTACATTCACGATATCTATAGAAAGCATAATCAACATATTACATAAAGATGACACAAACTTCGCATAAGCTCGTCTGAAACGGCAGGTAATTAGTACTATACATTAGAATATAGATTTAAACTGTGGGAATTTAGAAGCATGTGAGTCGTATAGTTCGAAGTGAGCTTATATATTTTGGAAGGTATATAGATACGCAGGATACCAGTACTTTGATAAGATAACAACTCGATGTAGCTCCTAGAAGCTGTAAGTCTTTGTATGCCCTTCCAAGTACAATGTAGTTGTCATCAGATATCTAGGCTTACACTGCAGTCACCCATATAAAATAGTCTACATAAGACTAAGTATAGTGACTCTGTTGAGAAGACTTGTTCTGTTGATACTTGTAGTAGGCTACATGTATGACAACATGCTAACCCGAGACTGAGTTTGGGAAGATCCAGCGTAGCAAATATAATGCATCCTTATTTCAACTGGGCACCACTATGGTCCGAACCCTGATTATTATTTCCTATTGAGAATGTAAAGTTATCGCGATAACATGTCAACTTTCATTAATTCGTAATTTTACCAGGGTGCTATATATGCCACGACAATGTCACTTTATACATTTCTTCGAAATGTGTTAATGTCAAAATTCTCTATCTGTTTACTCAACTTGAGATGGTGGCACGCAAAATATAAAAAAGGAAGATTTGAACTGTAGACCATTGCAATGAAAATGTAAATGCAACCATTTAGTGATAGTACATTCTGACAAAACAAAAAGAAGATGAGCACACTGCTCATTTGCGAAGATGTGACGATACAATCTTTACATGCTTTATTGCAAAGGTCCTTCAGATCAACCCTATAGTTCACTTAACTTTGAAACAAAAACAAATATGAAATCTGGAATAATGGAAATACAATCGTAAAATGGAATTTATGACAAGATTATATGAAAAACTTTAGACATATTTGTGCCTCTGGATGGGTACATCATGGAAGACACTCAAGACTAAATTACACAGTTAAGAAACTAAAACCATCGGTATACCGTCTGATTGGTTAAAAAACTATATCCATGAATTCAACTCAGGTCTAAAGTATATTTCATGCATTATGTAAATAAGACCCAAATTTCGTTTTCGTTTGGGTTTTTTCCCCACCACTTTTTGTAAACGGCACGTAAAGCGCGCATTTCGAATCAAAGATTTCAGGAAAGTCTTTTACAATCTTTCTCAACATGTAGAATCGCATTGGTATTTAATCTTTAACAATAACTAGAATGTAAAAAAAAAAATATTGCGTGAATATCATCTCATGAGGAAAACATGACATCATCAAGTCATGTCTGTAAATGTAAGAAGATTACCTTGCTGGTAGATTTAGCACGAGTTATGCGTAAATTAATTTATCAAGTGTGGCATTATAGTTATTTGCATGCAATATAATCCTTTGGAAGAGATGTGTTGCTTCGATACATTTTTGTGTCAACAGACGAGGTAGTTAGATTAGTAATGTGTGCGAGGTATGCAATGCTTCAGATGATAGCTAAATGTTTATCATATCAAAAATTATTATGAATTATTTGATAACTGTTGACTTGGTTATGTAGATGTGAATGACTGATTTTTAATAAAGTAGTCACCGTTTTGGATACTTTATGTTCTTGCCATTGCTTAACAATCAAAGATGTGACACAGCGAATTGTATCATTATGCCGTGTATATTTTAGTACACCACTTCCTGACGTTGATAGCAATAAATGTGTTCATTCTTGCAAGGAGTACCGACCTTCTGACTGTCTTGCGTGTTCCTTGACTTAACGACCTTTTTATGAAATTTCATGTAGGGAAATCGCCCGGCTTATATCTCATTACGGCTTATCAGGCTCGAAAGAAGATTCTTTGTAACGCACACACACTCGCGCATATATGTATGTTTATATATATATATATATATATATATATATATATATATGTATATATATATAGCAATAATAAAGTCACAACAGAAAAATGCAGGGAATGCATTAATAGCCAATCTTGATTTTGATGAATAATCCGAATTTTCGAGGATCCTTCCTCTTCATCAGGGATGACAGAGGAAGAATCCTCGAAAATTCGGATTATTCATTAAAATCAAGGTTGGCTATTAATGCGTTCCCTGCATTCCTCTGTTGTGACTTTATTATTGCTATTTCTAGTACTGCCAATACGCGGAACAACTACAATATATATATATTAGCAACTGAAAACACACCTTTCACACTCACTATATATATATATATATATATATATATATATATATATATATAAGTAACAAAGCTGCAACAAAGTTCATGCTGTATTCACCAACGGTTTATTTCTTCACACAAATTTTCGAGCGTCTCGCCGCCCTTTCTCAAGTGTTGTATCTTTTTATCTTGCCAACACGTGGACTACCTCATCAACATATATATATATATATATATATATATATATATATATTGTAACGAAATTCGGTGGAACCGATTCGATTTAACCGTTTCGATTATAATTTGTCATAATCGTTTGTGCCTATAGCATAGAAAATGGGCGATTATCGGAATGTTGGACAAACATTATAATGTGGTAGCGCATTATTATGAGTTTTAACATTTATTATTAAATATGTGGTTACTTGTTTGTCATGGGCAAGTTTGGATTATTTTAATACCAACTCCGGTTTAGACCGATGATACATGCCGAATTATAGTAACCATGTACAAGAGATACTGCTAAAATGTATAATCATTGTACGAATTATGTGACCACGCCAGCATTGTAAATAATTTGAACGACTACTGCGGGTATTTGCCGCGGTGCTTACGGCCGTGCGGGATTGCCTCCTCATTCCGCGATAGGAGGAGAGGCATATAAAGTGGCCGTTGTGTGACATAGTCCGCAACAAGCAGCCCGTATATGATATATTTCCAATGTGTTGTTAATGTCCACTTCTATGTATAATAAACTGTACATGTGTTCCGGAATTGCTGTCTTCACTGTGTCTGTTTGAGTGTTCTACCACAATACAATAGCTTGGAGAGTGGTGGTACATGTTCCTGAGTTAGAAGCACCGTTCCTGAGAACACCAACTAGCAAGTCATTGGATTTCGGGTATATTGGTAATGTGACTTGTCGCATAGTCCGTGCCCAATCCAAGTTCCAGTCGTCGTCATTGGATTTCGGGTATAATGGTAATGTGACTTGTCGCATAGTCCGTGCCCAATCCAAGTTCCAGTCGTCGCCTGAGGAAGTTGGTAACGGTGCGATACAGCACTTTACCCCGTGCCATCAACGATACCTGTGCCACCATATATTTGTGAAAGGTGTTCCACGTTAGCGTGACTGAGTTGGTAGCAAAAGTTGGTAACAGAGTTGGTAACAAAACTTGGTAGCAGAACTTGGTAGCAAGAGTTGGTAGTAAAAGTTGGTAACAAAATAAGTGTACCAATTTAACATCCTCTACAAGTGACGCTTGGGAGTGACATACTTTAAGTGATGCTGAACTTGGTATGTGTGCCGCTTGTGTTAGTGAGCTGCTTCTGACACAACATAATACATGGTAGTGTACAGACTAGTAGTTTTAATAATTTAAAGGGATCGTTGTAAACTGCAACAAAACGAACCCCGCCTACTCGGCCATCCTGACACGGCTCGCGGAGGCATTTGTACAAACAAATACACTCTCTTAATTCACGACGAGAAGGCGAGTTCGTCACACATGGTGTCAGGAGTGGGATCCCTATTTGTAACTTTTGTATGAATTAATGTAGTTAACTGTGTTTTCACGATGGCACGCGAAACGCCATTGTTGGAGTTGTCACTTTTGCTGGAGAGCAAGATCAGCGAAATCGACGACTTAATTGCTCAGGTGTCAGAATCGGTCCGCAAGCAAACTGGAGTAGCACCAACTTCGGTTTCTAACTTACGCTGCTCACCGATGACACTTGGAGGGCGCCGTAACCAGTCGTCACTGTCACGCTCGCCAGTGGTGTCACCTCAGCTGTTTGGAGATGCGAATGGAGAGGTGGAGTTGTCAGCTCCGCCATCGGCAAAGCTACTACCTCAGAAGCATCAAACTCCAATGCTGCAGCAGTCGCATTCATCTCGTACAAGTGACCAGCCTATTACATTTGGAGGACAACCAGATGTAATGCCACACCAGTTTGGCCCGAACCAGCGACGTCGAACAGAGCTCTGGGACCAGAGACGTCATGATGTTCAGGGCAACGGAACCAGCAAACCGGCTGTCATACCAGATAGATATGATGGCAAAGGACCTGTGGTGGACTATCTTTGTCATTTCGAAGCTTGCGCTGGAGTTAACCGCTGGACGGAAGTGGAAGCTCTTCAATATTTGGCTGCCAGCTTGAAAGGAGCTGCTGTCAAAGTACTAGCACAGCAGACGGGACGTCAGTTGACGTACCAAGAACTCGTGAACCGCCTGAAGCACCGCTTTGGACTTGTTTCACATTCAGAAGTATTCCTGGCAGAACTGCGTACCAGACGACGCAGACCGAAGGAAAGTTTGCAGGAGCTAGGACAGAGTATTCGCGAGCTTACATCCATGGCATATCCTGAATTCGAGGAAGCAGGCCAAGATAAATTGGCTCGAGGTCATTTTCTCGATGCAGTAGTTGACCGGGATATCCGAATCGGCCTCTTCCGGGCTCAGCCTCGTACGCTCGACGAGGCAATCCAAGCTGCTCTCAACACAGAAGCCTTCCTGCGGATGGAGAGCGACCGTCGGCAGTATAACCGTGTCTTGTTGTCACAGGAGGAAGAACAAGACGTGGCTGTGAAGGATGAAGACACTGCTGACAAATCCATGGGGGTGTCTGAAAATAACACCGCTCTCATGATCGAAGCAGTGAGCGATCTAATAAAGAAGAGGGAGAATGAGCAACCAGCGCCAGTGCCGAGAAATGACTTGGCATTAAAGACTGAGACACTCCCTACAAGCGAACAGAAGGAGGACAGTCAGTGTTCTGACAAGGAGGACACATCCAAGGAGGGTACGAATCCTCCAGACGACGGGTGCACACCAGCCAGAGAGGCATCCGAACCAGAGACATCTCAACCGCCACTACCTAGTTCCCCAGCTTCACTTCTGTCATCCACGTTCCAGAAAGGATTGTACGTGAATTTGAACGTGAATGGGCAGGAGGTGATGTTTCTGGTAGACAGTGGTGCATCGCAGTCATATGTCTCAGAAGGAATGTACCTGCGAATGAGACCTGAGCGAAAGCCACCACTTGAACCAGTGACAAGCATCGTTCGTCAAGCAGATGGATCTCGGTTGAGAACAAAGGGACATGCAACCATGCAACTTCAGCTTGGCTCCTGCTTGTGCCATGTTGACTTGGTAGTAGCTGACATAGGAGCTGAGGGCATCCTTGGTCTGGATCTCTTGATTGGTCTGGAAACCACGCTAGATTTTGAGAACATGCAGCTGCATACTCCATGGGTATCTCTCCCAGTGGCGTATCTAGGGGGGGGGGGGCAAGGGGGGCACGTGCCCCGGGCGCCACTCCCCGGGGGCGCAAAAAACGAAAAGAAAAAGGAAGAAGAAGAAAAAACGAAGAAGAAGAAGAAAAAAAAGAAAAAAAAAGAAGAAGAAGAAAAAGAAGAAAAAAAAAAACCTTGCCCGGAAAAGGGGGGGGGGGCAGAAAACCAAATCAAACAAGACAAAAACAAAACATGATGATGCCGCGGACAAAATGACAATGTTTATTGTGTTCACACAAAGAATTCCAAGTTCTGTAAGTAAGCTGAACTACAAAAATTTTCGGCTCGCTCGCTGCACTCGCTCGCCAAAATTTATATAAGAAAGAAGGTAAGAACAAAACGTGATGATGGCGCGGACAAAATGACTATGTCTATTGTGTTCACACATGTCATTTTATATTTAGCAGGCAAAATGTTTCACGGAGCAGCGGCTGCAATTTCTTTCGTTTTGAAGCGATCGCCAAAAGAAGTCGCCAACGGTTTCGAACATACGGGGGGCGCAAAAAAACCCCAAATCAAACAAGATAAGAACAAAACGTAATGATGACGCGGAAATATAGTTTCGGCTCACTCGCGCGTACTAATTTAGAGTATTTTTTAAAGTCCTCAGTTTGTTGGTATAAATCGCTATCGTCGTCACTATATCTTGATTAGAATTGTAAGATTTAATAAGCAAAATATGATAAGAATTCCATGTTTTGTTCGCTGAAATACAAAAATTTTCGGCTCGCTCGCTGCGCTCGCTCGCAAAAATTTATAAAAAAAGAGATAAGAACAAATCGTGATGATGCCGCGGAAATATACAAATTTCGGCTAACTCGTGCGTACTAATTGAGAGTAGTTTTTCTAAGTCCTCAGTTTGTTGGTATTAATCGTTATCTATAAGGCCGTCACTATATCTTTATTAGAATTGTAAGATTTAATAAGCAAAAAAAGACAAGAATTCCATGTTTTGTAAGTTGAAATACAAAAAATTTCTGCTCGCTCGCTGCGCTCGCTCGCCACAATTTATCAAAATTCATTACATTTAAATCACCTACAAAAGACCCCTTTTAAGTGCTTGAAAAGGCATATCATCATGTGGACTGTGTTTAAAGTCCCTACCGGGACGGGGTTGGGGTTGAACACTTTTTCAGAAATTAGGGGCGCAATTTTCGCGCTTGCCCCGGGCGCCGTTTTCCCTAGATACGCCACTGATCTCTCCCATGTATAAACAATGAGAAACAGATATGTGCAGCAACGACAGCACCGACGTTGGTAAAAGGGACAGCGCCAGCCAACCTTACCAGCCTTGCTGAGGACGACACGGAGACCACGCCTCTCGACGAAGGCATATCTCAGAATCGTGTGCCGCCACATCTGGTGGACTTCTGTCAATGCAGTTGGACAGAAACTCCCCCAGAAAGCAATTCATCGGCATACCAGCTTCTGAGAGACGACTTAGAGGTGTTCTCTACAGGCCGAGCAGGGACACGTGTCAGCATCAGCGCGACAGCACCATTGGTTGCGGGAAAGCTACCTAGTGGACATCGCCGGTGTGACGACTCTTCCTCACCTGCACGCTATTCTCGGTCACCGGGAAGACCACCTGATTATCTACCCCGATCGAGGAGCCGCTCTCCGTTGGGGCACGCCCGTTCCTCTCGTCATACATCGGATTCATTCTGGCACACCATGCCAGGGTGATATATGACATCTCTCGTGTCGACCTGTCTGCTGCAAGGGAGCAGCCAGGACAGCAAATTAAGTGAAGAGACTGTTGAACTCTTAAAATATGAGATTCTGACGAACAATTAGTCTATATGACAATTGGACAGCTTTGAACTAAAGACTGTAGTTGTCTCATAACGTTACTATGGACTGTACGTAGAGTTTTGTAAAGGAGCAAAACGTTCAATAATGTTTCTAATAGTACATTTTTGTTGTCACTCTTTGCTCTCTATGTGTTCGGCTCCAGGGACGAAGCCTGCATGGGGAGGGAAGCCATGTAACGAAATTCGGTGGAACCGATTCGATTTAACCGTTTCGATTATAATTTGTCATAATCGATTGTGCCTATAGCATAGAAAATGGGCGATTATCGGAATGTTGGACAAACATTATAATGTGGTAGCGCATTATTATGAGTTTTAACATTTATTATTAAATATGTGGTTACTTGTTTGTCATGGGCAAGTTTGGATTATTTTAATACCAACTCCGGTTTAGACCGATGATACATGCCGAATTATAGTAACCATGTACAAGAGATACTGCTAAAATATATAATCATTGTACGAATTATGTAACCACGCCAGCATTGTAATTAATTTGAACGACTACTGCGGGTATTTGCCGCGGTGTTTACGGCCGTGCGGGATTGCCTCCTCATTCCGCGATAGGAGGAGAGGCATATAAAGTGGCCGTTGTGTGACATAGTCCGCAACAAGCAGCCCGTATATGATATATTTCCAATGTGTTGTTAATGTCCACTTCTATGTATAATAAACTGTACATGTGTTCCTGAATTGCTGTCTTCACTGTGTCTGTTTGAGTGTTCTACCACAATACAATAGCTTGGAGAGTGGTGGTACATGTTCCTGAGTTAGAAGCACCGTTCCTGAGAACACCAACTAGCAAGTCATTGGATTTCGGATATATTGGTAATGTGACTTGTCGCATAGTCCGTGCCCAATCCAAGTTCCAGTCGTCGTCATTGGATTTCGGGTATAATGGTAATGTGACTTGTCGCATAGTCCGTGCCCAATCCAATTTCCAGTCGTCGCCTGAGGAAGTTGGTAACGGTGCGATACAGCACTTTACCCCGTGCCATCAACGATACCTGTGCCACCATATATTTGTGAAAGGTGTTCCACGTTAGCGTGACTGAGTTGGTAGCAAAAGTTGGTAACAGAGTTGGTAACAAAACATGGTAGCAGAACTTGGTAGCAAGAGTTGGTAGTAAAAGTTGGTAACAAAATAAGTGTACCAATTTAACATCCTCTACAAGTGACGCTTGGGAGTGACATACTTTAAGTGATGCTGAACTTGGTATGTGTGCCGCTTGTGTTAGTGAGCTGCTTCTGACACAACATAATACATGGTAGTGTACAGACTAGTAGTTTTAATAATTTAAAGGGATCGTTGTAAACTGCAACAAAACGAACCCCGCCTACTCGGCCATCCTGACACGGCTCGCGGAGGCATTTGTACAAACAGTCAAATACACTCTCTTAATTCACGACGAGAAGGCGAGTTCGTCACAATATATATATATAATGAAGAAATAAACTGGTAATGTATTTTTGGCCAATAAAGAATGAGTTTATTCGACTCGAATTTTCAGCGGCCTCCGCTTTCTTCAAGAGTCTTGACAATGACTCCTGAAGAAGGCGGAGGCCGCTAAAAATTCGAGTCGAATAAACTCATTCTTTATTGGCCAAAAATGCATTACCAGTTTATTTCTTCATTTCTTCGTGGAGCCAATACGTGAATTCTCAACATGTTTATGTATGTATATATATATATATATATAAGAAGAAAGAGTCTCAAGTACGCCATGGATCGCCTCAGACCGAAAATTTTGTAATAAAAAACTTCTCGTTGGATTTTTTGGACATACGTTATTCTGATGATGATTTGAGGTTAGATTGGATATTTGTATTGAACTGAATGATTGATTTGTGTATATAAAGGAAATGATTCAGAAGATTGGTAATATGTGAAATTGCATTATATATTATATGACACATCATGTTATTCATATAATAATCGTTCTGTTGGTAGGTCCTGACGAAGGCCCAATGACGGGCCGAAAGCTTGACAAATAAAAGGGAGACTAAGATCGAGAGCAACGTCCCGCCTCAGTCCAATTTCTTTCAACTATATGCATCCAACAATGCGGCACCGCGTACGTTCGGGACCCAGGGAACTATTTCTCACATTATATATATATATATATATATATATATATATATATATATATATATATATGTATATATATATATATATATATATATATATATATATAATACACACAACACACACACACACACATAATCCAGTTCTTATTCTTGTTATCAGTATATATATATAATTATCAAGTCATAATTCATTGGGGGATGAAACGTGGGTGTTATTGACAGTCAAACTGTCGAATTGAATGACCTTTCGCTAGGGATTTTTATTTTTATTTTTTGTTTGCTTTTTTTGTTTGCTTTTTTTTTTGCTTTTGTTGTTGTTGTTTTTTTCATTTCCCATGCGTTAACTGTCATGATCTTCACCCCTCTCCTCTTCCCGGTATGGTAGATAGATAACTTTATGAGTATGGGAGAGCTATGTCCCGGATCCAGAGAGTGGGAGGGGGCGGGGAGTAACTGCATTAGATAGCCTATGTCTTGTCATGATAAATCTTAGTCTGATTGCCTGAATCAGTATTCGTCATTAATTTCAGTCTCATTACAATTTAATCTCAGTGGCTATTTCAAAATATCTATAAGCAAATGATTATGAAATGGGATTCCATTCCGCCCAGTAGAGACAAATAAGTATATTCTTCATGCATAACGGATGATTTTTGGTACATTTTGGGTCTTATTCAGTGTTATTGTTGTGACATACGTTTGTGCCTAAATCTGTTCTTCCATGCAAGTTTACGCTGTGTGTGTGTGTGCCCTCTTATCCTATTATATCGATGCTATAACATTGGTAGCAACGTGACCTATGGAATCATTCGTTGCACCGCGTGGGGTATAGGGAGGGTTACGCATATCCGTTCGCCGTACCCTTCGATGCATAATAGTCCTGCAGCTGGCTTCTGTACGTGCGCCAGACAAACGAATCGGGTCAACCCGGGTGTCAAACAATGTTGCCATGGGGGCGTGAAGCCACGGATCACGGAGCACCCCTCTCCCTTCCCCTCCCCAGCGACTGGTGCCTGATGATCGGACGGCTGCTCCATCAAAATTAGAGCCCTTACTGTATATTATAGTCCTTTTGCAGATTTTATACTGCTTAATTCCTTCATTTCTGAGTGTTGCTCCCTTGGTCAGTCGTTTTAACTCTCGTTTCGACTTCCAATGTTGATGAAGCTATCTACCATTTTGTTATACTGATTTTCCTATTCTTCAGAATTGATTAGAATATGCGATGTAGCTATATGCGGCAACGAACAATGACATATCTTGACCGTGAAGAAAAAACAACAACAAACCCCTGGTACTGAATGTAATTCGGAACCGCATATTTTCGTTTGTTGTCCACGAATTCATATCAAAAGAAACAACACTGGTAATAAGTTGGAATCTCTTAGACATTTGTGGATGATAGGGAATATTGTTGTATGCGCCTTGCTCACGACACTAAACAGCAGTAAACAGCAGTAAACGTCACGTCTCTGGTCACAGTACAATGATCAATGATCTGCGCCCTCAGCGGCGTTCACCGCTGTGCTCTCCTGTCAGTAAACCTCCGGCTATGGATGAGTTCACAATACACCATGTATTATTGTTGCTTGGACGTGATTGCAGTCCTGAAAAGGACCTACTCAGTCTCGACTTTGGTAAGCATTCGGTAAGCAGGCCCGTAACTAGGATTTTTTATGGGACGGTTCAGAATGAGGAAAAGTGGACTTTTTTGTTGTTGTTGTTGTTTCTCCTGCCACTTCCGGGTTTTATCGGCTGACAAGCAAAAAACAAAACTAAACTAAACTAAAACAAAAACAAGCACGGATTCAGCTTAATTTTCTGGTTCGCCACTTCAATCGCCTAATAAAGATGGTTTATTTACCCTTCCATTTCTTTTCTTTTTATTTCTCCTATTTTTTTTTTTTTTTTGTTGGCAAACGGGGGATGGGGGAGTTTCGGGGGTTCTCCTGAGGACGGTAAGAACATGTCAGGAAATGTTCGGACTGAGTAGGTCATTTTCATGATCCACTCACATCCAAGAAATAATACATGGTGTACAGTGAAACCACCCATCATTTACTATTCTACCACCGTGGAAAACTTTTAAGAATATTTCAGCCATCTATAATCTGCCTACTGTTCTCTCTACCACTTATCTTTTGAATTAATGTGTGATGGATATATTGTGTTAGATACGAAATCATTGACACCTTCACAGTGTTAATTTCAAAGTTTTGTTTGTTCATGATAACAGATCAAACCCTGGGGCGTTAAGAACTTATGAGTCATCATTCTTGGTATTTACTGAAGACTCAGAGAGAGAGGGGGGTGGGGAGGAGATAAAAAGGAGATTAAAAAATATACTACAGGTAGTATAGCTTCGACAAAGGCAGGCTCGATTCCAACTGCAAACGTGTTCACTACATATTATCTCTAGTTATGTGTATGAAATAGAAACATTATAATGCACTAACAGTCGCAATAGAATTTATGAGTAGGGCATACTTCTTATCTTTTAGTGTAGGCCCTACTCTAGACTTTTAAGAATGCATAATTTGCACACTTGAAACGTGATGATTTCTCTTTATATCTTTACAATTTTAACAATGAGATGAATTAATGTGTGATGGATATATTGTGTTAGATACGAAATCATTGACACCTTCACAGTGTTAATTTCAAAGTTTTGTTTGTTCATGATAACAGATCAAACCCTGGGGCGTTAAGAACTTATGAGTCATCATTCTTGGTATTTACTGAAGACTCAGAGAGGGGGGAGGAGATAAAAAGGAGATTAAAAAGATATACTACAGATAGTATAGCTTCGACAAAGGCAGGCTCGATTCCAACTGCAAACGTGTTCACTACACTATTATCTCTAGGTATGTGTATGAAATAGAAACATTATAATGCACTAACAGTCGCAATAGAATTTATGAGTAGGGCATACTACTTATCTTTTAGTGTAGGCCCTACTCTAGACTTTTAAGAATGCATAATTTGCACACTTGAAACGTGATGATTTCTCTTTATATCTTAACAATTTTAACAATGAGATAAAAGCTAGAGCTTATCTACATACTTATTACCACGTATTTAGAAACACATAGGTTAACAGAAAAAAGTGCTTAAACGTGAAAACAACAACTGCAATGCATGCACAAAACACTAATGGGCATAAAGTTTTTGCAGAAATTTTACTCTTACACAGACAAGAAATTTGCTATTTTTCAATATCGACACATCCGTGAATGTGGTTCTAGGAACAGTACCCCCTGGAAAACCACCCTCCGGATAACTACCACCCGGATAATTACCCCCCAGGACAATTCCCCCCTAGGGCAACTACCCCCCGGACAACTACCCTCCAAGGGCAATTACCCTCCAGGGTAATTACCCCCTAGGACAACTACCCCCCGGACAACTACCCTCCAAGGGCAATCACCCCCCAGGGCAATTCCCCCTTAGGAAAACTACCCCCTGGATAACTACCCCTCGGATAACTACCCCTGGATAACTACCCCCTCGGATAACTACCCCCTGGATAACTACCACCCGGATAACTACCCCCTGGATAACTACCCCCCGGAGAACTACCCCCTGGATAACTACCCCCCGGAGAACTACCCCCTGGGTAACTACCCCCCGGAGAACTACCCCCTGGGTAACTACCCCCAGGATAACTACCCCCCGGATAACTACCCCCCGGATAACTACCCCCCGGATAATTACCCCTCGGATAATTACCCCCCGGATAATTACCCCCCGGATAATCACCCCCCCCCCCCCCGGATAATTACCCTCCGGATAACTACCCCCCCCCCCCCGATAATTACCACCAGGATAATTATCCCCAGGTTAGTTACCCCCTCCTCCGATAACTAGACCCCAGATAATTTCCACCCGATAACTACACCCTCCGATAACTTCCCGAGGATGATTACCCCGGATAAGCAAGCCTACAACTCCCCCTCCCCTATAACTATCAAGACGAAAATTACCCCAGGACAGTGCACCACGCCAATTACCCCCTGGGTAACTACCTCCCGGGTCATTGCCCCCCCCCCCCCATCTTACATTTAATAAAAAGAATATCATTACTACAGGAAACGAAGTTCTTTGTATTATTTGCCAGGAATCACGGAGATGCCATACTGATACATCATTTTATGAAAACAACATCTTAAAGATTTACGATTTGTATCGTTTGCACTTAGGACAATTTATGTAAAAGCTTAATTTCTCCCTCTGTATTTTGACTCTATGTTCATAAAAAACGAAGCTGTCCCTTCATATCCTACCCGGTAATCCAGTAAATGTCAATGCCTTTAACCAAACTATTTTCGCTAAATCTGTATTTTCTTTTACTGTTCCGAAATTTCGGATTTCTCTTGATAGTATAGTATAAAAGAAGTTTTAAGTTTGAATGCCTTTACCATTGAACTAAAGACATTTTGAAGAAATGTTACACTTCAGAATGAGTTAAACTTTTTGCAATATTTTTTTAACCACAATTGTCTATCGTTTACCACAACTCCATGTAACACTTCTTTATTTTGAGGAGCTTATATCTCATGCCTCACGTGCCCTGGTTTTGACCCATCATCTTCCTCTTCCCTCTCGCTTTTCTCTGTCCACTGTGAAGGTAGTCTATTCCTGTCATTCATAACTCACCTTTCCTCTTTCTCTCATTACAAGGGATTTATCTCGTGTGTGTTCATGTGCAGTGCACTCCCGTCAAAACGAAATGCTCAGGACCGGCAGTTTTTTTTTTTTTTTTCGTTTTAACGAAATTTCGTTGTAACCGAACAAATATAATATGCAATGTATAACGAAAAAAAGGAAACCACGCATACAAAAATTTTGTTTGTTGAATCCTCATCATACGCTGGAAAGCTATGTGAAATGGGAGAATACATTTTTAATTTCGTTTAAATATTACATTTTTAAAAGAGCATAAAGTTGTTTGTGTTGTCACACATGTGTAGAAAATGACGGTGTAGGATTTGGTTACAGTTCGCTATTCCAAAGGTTCTTTTCTTACTAAAGTACGTTACTCCGAAGACTCCTTATTCCGAAGTTTCGCCATTCCCGGGATTCCGATGGTTTGTTTATGTGAAGGTTCGCATTTCCGCAGAATCATTATTCCGAAAGTTCATAATCTAGATCAAAATAATATATTGTTCATTTTCCGAAGGTTCGTTGATCTGAAAATGAAATGAGGTTCGTCATTCTGAAGGTTTATAAATCCAAAAAAAAAAAAAAGAAAAAGGTTCACTAGTCAGAAAGTCCGTTGTTCCGAAGGCTTTTTCATCCGAAAATGAAATAAGGTTCGTTATTCCGAAGAAATTTTAATAATGAAAAAAAAAATGAGAAAGGTTAGTTATTTCGAAGATTTATCTATCTTAAGACGATTATAAAGATTGCAATTCTTAAGTTTTGTTAGTGTACTCTCCTTTTTCCACCATGGATTAACGATACTTTTTGTAATGTTCCGATTAACGAACGTTTTGAATTCCTATCATTTTCGGACTAACGAACCGTATAAGAATAAGAATAAGGACCATATTTTATTATCGAATTAACGAACCTTTGGAATAACGCCAAAATGTGCTTAATAACAAACCCTCTTTCATTTCCGAACTAACGGACGTTTAGTTGTATCAGAATCTGTGTGTTTTGTATTAAAGGACTTCGGAACAATGAAACAAACCTTATCTGAATTCAAATTATTTGATTACAACAACGCAAGTTCCCCTCGGAAACTGTGCGTGATACACGGAGTGAACATTTAATGATGCGTTCGCTCATGCAGAGACGCTTTAATAATGCTTGTTCCGCTACGCATTTTCGAATGCGATCCGCATTTCGTTATAACGGAGCGCATTTCTTTTGTTTTTCTTTGTCAGTGGCGCTCAGAAAAGATTTCGTGATAACGAAAATTTTGTTATAACCGTCTTCGTTATAAGCGAATTTTGTACCATAGACTTTAATGGCGATAATTTTGGGACCAGAAGTTTTGCTTCGTTATAACGAAATTTCGTTATAACCGTGTTCGTTGTAACGGGAGTGCACTGTATCTTTATTTGTGTACTTCGTCTTTGTCTTAATTTGCTTTCTTTGCATTGTTTCATCAATTTTGTAACTATTTTACTGTTATACCGTTAACGCTCATTTCAGAATTGCCCTACTGCATTATTGGGCATATTAACAACTAGTATATCAAGGATGTGGGAAGAGATTGTCACATCCTTGGTATGATCACTGCAGAACATTACCTCCCTTGACAATTACTCCTTATTAAAATTAGGCTCCAAACAATCACCCCTCTTACAATAACTCTCCCCCAGAAAATTACGTCTCTCATTGTTATTTTCGAACACATTAGCTATTTGAATTGAAAAAAAAACCAACATTTTTTCATATCGTCTGGTTTTGGTCGAGACCTAACTTCAGGTTTTAAACATCTTTTGGGTGAGATAATTAGAAACCCCTTACGAAATATTAAAGAGCATGTTATTCCAAGAAGGATTCAATTTTTTGAGAAAAAAAAATACTCTTGAAATGGCCGGGATAAAACAGAGCAGCCCTATAATGTAAAAAGGATTCTGTCAACTACAACTCTCCCTAGATCTATTCAAAAAGAGGGTGCAGGACAAAAGACTTCGTTAACAACTAGGGGTGTTTTGTAAAAAAAAAAAATACCGTTAAACTCGTAATAATTTACTCTTTCTAATGAGACTAACTTATATTAGAACTGGATTTCCTCTTAAAGTGTCGAGAACATTTAATTTGAAAACTAGCACAATTCTACTTGTATGTAAAACAAGCTGTAATTTTACTCTCATGACAGATTAGGGCACCTTTTGATAAAAGTTGCCAGTTATGACATCTTGTTAGTATCTAATAATTTCAATAAAACCATGGGTTCTGCTTGATTGATAAGCTCGAGTCACTGACTTGTTACCATGGACCTGCTTTGATCGACCTACAACGATTGGTAATTGTGTGGAACTGACAGCTTGTCAGGACTGATAACTTTCATAAAACCGTGCCCGGATCCTATCAGAAATTATGGCTTTATATCGAAGAGTCCCTCGCTAATGTTAAGGGAATATGAATTGCAGTGATATCAACTCTCCTTTTCTTATGTTTATCGACTATCATGTGTTATAACGGTAGAAAATAAATGACAAGCCAAAAGAGTGATGACAGTGTAAGAGAAAGGTGCATCTTCTGATATGGTGTTATGAACTTATGGAAAATATACGACGGGTGGTAACTTTCGGGGGGCGGGGAGGGAGGGTTGTCCAGTAGGTAAGTATCAGGAGGGGGCGGGGGGGGGGTTCGGGGTATTGTTAATGGGGGGGGGGGGGTAGTAATCCGGGTGGTAGTTATCCTGGGGGTAGTTATCCGGGGAGTAATTATCCGGGTGGTAGTTATCCTGGGGGTAGTTATCCGGGGGGTAGTTATCCGGGGGGTAGTTATCCGGGGGGTAGTTATCCGGGGGGTAGTTCTCCGGGGGGTAGTTACCCAGGGGGTAGTTCTCCGGGGGGTAGTTATCCAGGGGGTAGTTATCCGGGGGGTAGTTATCCAGGGGGTAGTTATCCGGGTGGTAGTTATCTGGGGGGTAGTTATCCGGGGGGTAGTCATCCAGGGGGTAGTTACCCAGGGGGTAGTTATCCGGGGGTAGATGTCCTAGGGGTAATTGCCCTTGGGGGTAGTTGCCCTAGGTGGGTAGATGACCGGGTGGTAGTTTTCCTAGGGGGTAATGGCCCTGGAGGGTGATTGCCCTAGGAGGGTAGTTGTCCGGGGGGTAGTTGCCCTTAGGGGGAATAGACCTGGGGGGTAATTATCCGGGTGGTAGTTATCCGGAGGGTAGTTGCCCAGGGGGTAAGTGCCCGGATACGCGTGAATGTTTCCGTTAAAAATGAATAACATAAAAATGAACAACGTATTTCTTTTTTATGTACGTTTCCAAGAACTCAAGACAGTGATATCTAATCAATAAAGACTTGCAGGCTTATTTTGGCTATCGTTTCCTCATGAACTTAACATCTTTTGGAGTTAATTGATTTTGTGAAAGTGACATGAATTATTATTATATTTAGGAACCAAGACTATAGGAGCATCAATTATAATGCGCACAAGGTTTAGAGGTATATAGTTGTACTTTGTATGGTAGACAAAGCGGTAGAGTTTATTTTCATTATTTTTTTCAAAGTTATGTATTCAATATGTCAGGTAGTTCTTTAGCCCAAGAAGTGAACGCCACAAATCACATCTTTGTAGTACCGTTAAGTCAGCAAAAAAAAAAAAAAAGAAAAAAAAAACCTTCTTTATGGTCATTTGTATAACAAGTTACATCTTTTCTCACACTTCGTCAATATTTTCTCAGTCCACATATTCTTCACAATTTCCCTTTTTCTTTTCGTTCTACACTGAAGTTCCATCTATAATATAGCATGACCACGTCCAAGTCAACTCGTCATCCATTATCCCGTTCACTTTCACCTTCAGTGTTACCTCCTGTAATACTGCAACATAATCATACGTATGTCTTCTCCTTCTTTCCAATCAAGACCAACTCATTTACTCTCATCACTTTTCTACATCTACCATCTCGTCATCCCTCACCTCCCGTTGCTTCATTTTGCCTTACCCAATATTACCTTTTTCGCTACTCACGCCGTGAATCCTTTCGTAAACCCCACCCTCTCTTGTCTTTCTAACCGTATTTTCATTCATCCCTAATCCCTCAGGTTCTTTTCTAATCAATACATATTTCTTTGTTTTCAGTCATTACCTCTCTTTACTTTTGTTTTTCCTGCACACAACCCTATCCTAACCCTTCTCTCTCCCCTCTATTTCATCCGTTATTTCCAACCACACCCTCTTCCTTCTACACTACATTTACTCCTCCCACATACTCCAACTATCAACTCCCACCAGGGAGGTGAGATACTCGTCTCACCTCCCTGCTCCCACTTGGTATAAACTCCACAGCCCTCTTTTCTCCGCCTTTCTCCACTTTCTCCCATTCCCCTTCGTTCTCAAGCCCTAACTTACACCTATCCCCTCCTCTTCCTCCTCCTTCTCCTCCTCACTGATGGGTACTCCTTCTAGTCGACCCCTCTTTTCTCCCATCTAATTCATTCCATCTTTCTCTCCTCTCATCTCTTCAACACCAATTCTTCATACCCCTTTTATTCCGTTCACATCCCCTTGCCGTTCTCTTTATTAACACTTTTCTTCTTATCAATAATCATTACACACTTTCTTCTCCATCACGCTCAACAGCGATGCCGTCTTCTTATCTGTAAGATCTTTTTTTTTTTTTTTTTGGTCTGATGAAGCACGAAATATATCTTCGTATATAATTTATGATTTTATACTTTCCTCGTAACGATTTTACCCTTACCAACTCTCTCTCTTCGTCTTGCTCTTTCTTTTCCTTCTTTCCTTTCTTTCTCTTTGTCTGTCTGGTTCTTCTGATCAATGTCCAATACACTCGTAGCCATCGCACCATTCTATAACTTCCAATTTGCCCGGAGTTTAAATTAAAGACAACTCTTTGATCGCCGTGAATCTAATTGTCTCCCCATTATCCACACTCTTTTTTTTTATTAACTCGTTTCTCCCGAGATTCGGATAAACTTATAGACTTAATACTATAGGACCCATTCGGCTCCAATAGGCAAAGGGTTAATCCTTCAATGTGTCGCATTTTCTCGAAACATTTGGAGAAAGCTCGCGATAAGAAAAAAAGACATTCTTTGTGGAGCGTCGGGTTTGTTCAGACGGCCTGTCCGTCAATTCGCACTATTTCAGTGCAAACTTGCCTTCATGTACTCGACAAAACTTAAATGAAGCGAACTGTATTCATTGATCCATTAGCCTCTTGTCAGCTGAAAGAAGAGCAAATAGATAAATCTACCATGCAACTGCGCGGGATATTTCGTGACTATTTGCCCTCGGTGGTCGTAACACCAGACCAGGAGAGAGTGTGTGTGCATGTGCGTACGTGAGTGTGTGCGTGTGAGAGAGGGAGAGAATTTGAATCATGGAGAGATGGAGAGACGGTTATATGTTTAGAGATGAAGCTAGGATGAGGCTATTATTGTCACAATATTTCGTGTGAAGATTGTGGAGCACCAACGTACTTGCTAAAATTAATTATGATGTCATAATTTAGTCGGTCATCACATGGCCGACATAGAGACACCGAGAAAAAGAATGGGCGGTGATATAATCTTGTCTTCGAGAGGGGAGAGATTTGTGTGTTAATGAAGAAATGAAGAGAGAGAGAAGGAGGACAGAGAGATCACAGACAGGCAAAAAATAGATAAAAAGATAGATAGATAAAAAGATAGATAATATAGATAGATAGATAGATAGATAGACAGATGGATAAGTAAATAAATAGATAGATAGATAGATAGATACTGTAGGTAGATATATATATATATATATATATATATATAGATAGATAGATAGATAGATAGATAGATAGATGATGGTGATGATGATGATGATCCATAGCATTTGTATAGCGCCATATATCTGTTATAGAAACATAAAGGCGCAGAGAGATACTGTAGATAGAGAGATAAATAAATAGATAGACAGATAGATAGATAGATAAATAGATAGATGAATAGATAGATAGTATGAAGAGAGAGAGAGAGGAAAAGAAATTGAGGGAGAGAGGGAGAAGGGATGTACGAAACTTTGTCATGGTCAGTGAATATGTACAATACTGAGGAATCTTGTGCGTAAGGTGATGTAGACATTATAAAATCGCAGAAGAATTATTTCTTATAGACCTATTATTGTTACCTCAACTTTATACGCATTCACATAACTTGCTAATCTGCTTTCTTATCAAAATCTTAGTTATACATAATGCCGTGTCCTCATCTCTTGATTCTCAATGTCAAAGGAATACGAGAACAGATAGAACGAGGTCAACATCCAGTTTGTTTGTACATCTGTTGCTACTTATAACGATAAAAAATGCGTTTGTGTCTCTTCAATGTGTTTTTTTTTCTTCTCCTTATTCTACACCATAATCATTTCCTTTTATCAGCAAACAAACTGCAGCTTAATATCAGGTAGAAAGTCCGAGAACAATCTGATGTTCTTTTGTTCGTGACAACATTAAAACGCAACACAATGAACTTTGCATGTTCCTGGTGGGGTGCAGCGAGGTGTCAAAACACAAAGTGTGATTCGCGTTGATCATGATGATTTACTATCTTTGAAAAGTAAATATAGGCAAAGGCGCCTCGAGGAAATCACGAGATATCACACAATCTTATCACACATAAAAAAAAAGACAACAGCTATCCACCACTTGCTCGTATAAGGTAACTCTCCGGGGGTTCCCCTTTAGAAGACCCTTCCCTGTCCCCAAGATTTGCAATCACCTGAAATGTTATTCAACACTATTGTAGATGACTATCATGAAAGAGCTTCCTTTAAATTGTTATCATTATCATCATAAATATTGTCATTATATTCATTATTGTTATTATCATCATTATCATCATTTTCAGATTAACATTACTATTGTTATTATCCTTATCAGTATCATCACCATTATTACTATAATCATCGTTACATTTTGCATCGCCACAAGAAAATTAAATAGAAGGACACTACTGGTATAGCCGCGGTCACTCTGGCAAAAGATGGAGAAGTTTAAGATCGCGATCTTTAGGACTCGAAGTTTTGCCAGTGTGACCGCGCCTTGCGTGTCATTTACAGCACAGCTGTATTTTGGTGCATACCCAGTAATGTAAAATGTCTCACACAAACAAATAAATCAAAATGATTGATGTGATGTGAGAACTGTTAGTGTTGTGTGAATGAATGTCAACTTTGTTGAGGCCTTGCTAATGGACCGGTCAATGATGTCCTTGCCACGAGCTGATGGTGATCAAGAAGTTGATACTAAACAACAGAAATTACAACGACAGAAGAAGTAAAGCCGATGGTGACAGTAATGACGATGACAACGGTGATGATAATTCTAATTTGTGCAAGACTACTGATAATGACAATAACAATGAGTGTAAAAATAGTGATGATAAATTAATAATACCACTGTGAACGATGAATTAATAATAATGATGTCATACCAGAAATGATGATAATAATTATAACTAATGTTAGGATCATTTTTGTTAGCTATTGTATCTGTAAATGCAATAATTGTTAGAAAAAAAGTATCTTCCAAAAAACGTGATGCTTGTTATCGCTATTAACTCTTCAAAAAAAAAGTAACTACAAAGTAAGTCTTAAAGTAGATATAGACACGGTGAACCCAATACATCTCATGGTCATCAATATTGACCATCCGGACACCGTCCACTCAATTGTCCTTTTTGGAACTCCTTCCACGTGAGTGATAATTGACTCAGTATTTACCAGGATCTTCGTCCCCTCATCTGACCGCCATCTTAAACAAACATGGCGCTCTAACGTGTAACGAAGCTTGTTTGCTCGCTCATTACGCCAGGGGTCTTCTTTTCTCCATTCCAAAACGGCAACATTTGCAAGTCGTCCTCTAGAGAGAGAGAAAGAGGGGAGAGGGAGAGGAGGAGGGGGGAATCTGGATTGCTGGACGCCAAACGCGATGATAACTCCATAAGAATACAAAGAGTCTGTAGAACAAATAAGGAGAGACAGACATTTACGTTTCATTATCTGCACATCCGATGATTAGCTTGCTTGCTTGCTCTCTCGTGCCTCCGAAAGGTAAACACAAGCTGGATATATGCCTTGAACGAAGTATGTACAGAAGTCAGTAACATTCCGAGGAGCACCTGAGTAAAGCTGAACAACCCCCCATGCTGGGCAGTGGATTAACTTCTCGTGAGTTTTATCATGATGTCGTTCAGCTTTTATTCGCATTTAAGCTGAAGCGTTGATAGTTAAAGGATGCCAGGGCTGCTAAACAAAACTATTTCGAACAGTATCATTGCTGGAACGTTAAAAACCCACCGGAGAGAAATCGGAAAACGATATGAGTACATGAGCAGTGAGAGGGAGGATGAGGAGTACAAGAATGAAATTGGACTGGTCACGAATAATGCCGACGAGGCCTTAAGAAGAATGGTGAACAAAGCTGCTGATGCGTCACATTTTTAATCTATTTAGTCTATGAGAACGGGTGATGAGAACTAAAGTAAGAGCAAAGCCGTCCGAACTATACCTCGACACTTAACAGTTGGTCCTCTTTATTATTAGCTGGTAGTGTTCATCTTTCCTTGCTTTATCAAATCTAGGACGTGCTTAGGTGAATTTACACCTATTTGAAGTCGTCTCGATTTGATGCGATCAGTTGTCAAGATTATCCCAATCTAGGATGGAAAACCTACAGACGATCTGGTCCTCACATATCGACGAATCGCCGGCTTGTGTTATCGATAATCGTGTTTACGCAGTACCGATTCAGCGTCGATCGATGGCTGGGATCTTATCCTAACGATTAAATGGGTAAATATCACCTTGGAGGAAAACGAAAATCACTCAGTTATTGATGCTAATGTTCAAGACTTCATAAGTCCAAGGTTCAGCCCGGAGGAAGGGGTGAATGGTAACAATTGTTAGTAGTGTTTGACTCTGCTTTGAGATTTCACGTCCGTCTGCCTCACTTCATCACTCTGGAACATTTATTGCGCGGCAGACGTATTTTGAAAGGACAGGAAATTTCATCTCACCTTCGTTGAACTTGATGTGTATGGATTCTTACTTTACGAATAAACAACAGTCTGTCAGAGGAAACACAAAACAAAAGGTCGTCGAGTGGTGATTGGAACTTATGTTTTTGTTTTGATTACACTGGAAATTGACGTCTCTATTAACCCTCTGTTGTCTGGACAAAATCACGATATCTTTCTTGGTGACTGAGATATTGCATCGAGTACTAGTATCGAGAATCCTCACGTCGACGAGCACAGCTTTGCGTGAATTTGAAAAGAAATGGAAGTATACAGATAAGATATCTCCTTCCCGTCTAATTTCGCAATTTCAATCTGTACTTCAGTCCTTCTATACATACTAACATGCTGACTGATTTTTGTTTAAAGAAATAACCAAAAATCGGTATCAATGCATATTCCGAACAAAAGGCCGTTTAATGATACTTGCAGACATTATGTGGGCTCAAGAACAGAAAGACGTGTTAGAGTGACGTCACTTTTCAATATAGCATGGCTGTTTCATTAGCGTGGGCTGCGAAGTTAGCGGAAATTCGACCAGAGGAGAAACCTATTGAATTGTCGTTTATTACTTTTGACCCTTCGCGCCTCGGAGGTGGGAGCGTCTGTTTCGCGCCGCATCCCACACTCAGGCTGCCTCCCATCACCATGGCGACGGGGGAGAGAGGAAGCGCGCCATCGCCGCGACGTGTTTCGGTCGTCTGCGGAACCAGTGTTTTCAGTCAGAAGTATCAGAATTATTGGCATTTATCGATGTCGGAAGCCGTGAACAACGAAGAGAACAGTGCGACGACTGATGATGATCGGGGGACACCTGAACCCGGAGGTAATGAAATTAATAACAATGGTCGAACCATCAACGGAGATAAACGAATGCCATCACTGCCTCATCGGGATAGTATCAAACGCAGAGTCAGTTTTGCCGCAGAGACTGACTCAAGTGTGTTCTCTCCTCAGTTTAGTGATGTCCAACATTACTCCCCCGTTTATCCGCGTCGTCATCGCATCGCGTCATTGCCGACTGATATACCAGTAGCTAGTCAACGAAAATCGTTCTCGAGTTCGCTGCTCAGTTTATCGGGGGAGAGCGATATGGCGAAGAGTAGTAACGTTATGTCTCGCCGCCGTCAGACCTCAGCCGGACCCGACCCCAGCGGGGTAAGAAGTCTCCTGCCGGCTGCTCGCCGGCAATCTGCCGTCGGCACTATACTCCCTCCGACCAGCGCTCAATCCGGCGAAGAAAATATCGGATCTCGGACGAGAAATGGACTCTGCAAATCTGCACCGCCGCTTCTTAATCCCGCACCGCATCGTCACGATCAGGAGAATTCGAGGCCAACTCACAAGACTTTCAACTACGTCTACAACGACGAGCAGAAGCGCAGTGAAATGATCGAGAAGCCAATCATCGGCGGCATACTCACGGGCGATGAGGAGGTGGACGAGGTGGTGGACGTGCTCTCCGATTCTTTTCCGGTCTTTAGTGATGACGACGAAGATGTTGTTGACGAGGGCAACCTCCTTGCACCGATTACGGAGCGGGCGTTGAGCACGACGGGCGAGGAGTCGACGCACGATCGAGGGCTGCGGATTCTGCGGTGGATCATGGACGAGCAGGAGCGGCCGGCAAGCCAGGGAGCTCGGATACAGACTGCCGCTGGAAGTCATTCTAGCGCACGGGGCAAAATAGAGAGTGCCGATCTTGTTGCACAGACGCAGGAAAGAAAACTTAAACGATCGAGCTCGAGAAATAAACTTCTTGGCAAAACGTGAGGTTGATCTGGTTTCGTGCCTTCATGTGCCTCTGGAATTGCCAGTTGGAGGATCGCTGTATTCAAACAAGTGCTAGAAGACCTACACAGACCGTGAATTCTGTCGAAGCCGTATTACCAACCACTGTGAATATGGCGGATGAGCGGATATAGACAAAACTTTGTAGGACCTCAAAAATTCTTTGCACTTTGATGGTGACCAATGAAACGAAACAGGTATTTTGATGTATGTGACCTTATTTTGGCACAATGCTATGAAATGAAGCCAAAATCAGTTCTACACATTCTTAGTTGTATGTAGATATACACAGTGCATCTTTTCAAACGATCGCAGTTTGTGTTTTTGGAAGTCATCATTGTTTATTCTACCATGATGCTTTTATGACATAATGAGAGGAAGATGTATATATATATATATATATATATATACATATATATATATTCTTTGTTTTGTGGCTATTGTGTTTTGTTTGTTTGTTTGTTTGTTTGGCTTTTTTTTCTTTTCTTTTTTTTTTTTGCTGTTTGAACACTGGTGTCTGAAATACATTTTGATTGGAAAATATTTTTGTTGTTTTATCTCGTCTTTCTAAGAGAACGCCACTGTTTGATTCTTTCCATATCATCGAGGAAACGAAACGATTTTAAGCTGCGACTACTCGTTTCTGTGACTCAATGAGTTATACCCCTTTTAAGTGATTCTTACACGTAATGAGATATATGTTCAGCTACTTAGAAGTTATGTATTGCCTTTTCCGCACAGTGTGAAATCTTGATTGATAAGGCTTATAGTCTTCCGTTCCAGAAGGTCGCTCGTCTATTCGGAGACTAAAATGACAGAGAACCCTAGACTTGCACTGTGTGGTTTATATTTGAAAAGATCCAGATTTTTTTTTTCCTGTTTGCAATTTCGACATATTCGTTTGTATCTTTTTTTCTTATATCAACTTCTCACTGAATAGATTTAGCGCAAAGCTAAAGATGTGTAAATGTTTAGCAATAACACATAACACAGGGTAAAAGTAATCTAGACTTAATTTACTCGATGCTTATCAATGTACTAGTAGTAACAAAAGAAATCAAGAAAAAGAACGAACGTTTCAATGTAATTTTGGCAATGGACAAGTCGACTTTGTAAACAGATTAAAAACGTATATGATATCTGTGAGTTGTGCAGGGCAAACCAATGTGGCAATATCAAGTAATCAATATCATGTAATCAAATATAATTTTGCTCAAATTGAGGAGGCTGCGATGTTTTTGTCAACCAAGGGACTACCTCATTTGCTTTGTTATAACATTCAAATATTGTGTGACCGGAGGTGGAATCTATTGCAATACTCATTATTACAATGTAACTGAACACACTGCGTATAGCACGATACTTCTTGTTGACGGTAACACTTATGAGGTGTTCTGATACATGGTGGATTTCAAAGATATCATGATGTAATCATACTGCCTTAGTGGCGAAGAGATCATGACTATATGAAACACAGCTTGTCTTTCATTCTTTCAAACAATGTACTGTATGAATAGTTTACTAGTACATTGCATGTAAGGCATGCGTTTTATGCCTGTGATTATGTGAATATAAATATAAATTTTATATGTATATTATATAATATATATATATATATATCAATAATTGATGCAATATTGTCCAATTACATTATTATGTAACATGACATATAACAAAAGGTGTGGGAAGAACTGAATGAATCTGATGTGATGAGAAAGTACTTAGTCTATGTCAAATTCAATGTACACAACGAGCACCAATAAGTCAATGTATCAGTCCACGTTTATATTGATGACGAGTTAAAGGATGAAAATGACAGTCATAAGTAGTAAAACTTTATTATAGCAAAACTGCAATACAAATACTTAAGTTGATAGTGCTGATGTTTATAGTTCTAATGATAATGAATAGATCTACACTTATCAGTGCTATCAACTTATCATCATTATCATCGATAATTATATAACGTAAGCATCAAAATTTTTTTTGTATCTGTGGGACATTGACGATTATAAGTGAAAATGATAAATGTTTTTTTTTATTTTATGTAACGACAAAGGCAGTCTGATACATGTCAAAATCAGCAATAAATGAAAAAGACTTCTTGTAAATAACTTGTGAATTGAATTGAGCAATCCATTACTTCCTACTTTATTTGATGGATGTTGGGTTGAGAGCTAGAAACGAAATCAGCTGTGACTGGCTTCCTTTTTTTTTTATTATACATCTGACTAGATAGCTAGATAGCCCGTATTCAGCTGCACTAGACCACTAGCTGGTCTTCCATGGGGTCCAGTTGTATGTACTTGGGGCGGACCAATTCACCGAGTTACGCATGGTGCTCTTTACGATGAACGAATGAGTGTAGTGCATATCTACGACATGGTATAACATTTACAAAATACAAGAAACATGGATGGAATACAGTAGGGAAATGTTCGGTACTGAAATGCTAAAACTTCACTGAACTTTGACAGTAACATAAAGAGTAAAATAGAAGATGATAATGATTCTGGTTGTTATGGCGACGATGACTCAGGCGTAGACGAACGAGAAGGTCTACATGCTGCCTCCGATGATGGAGAAGATTAAAGTGACCATGAGAAAGGTGATGAAGCTGGAGATGATTTTATGACGATGGCGACGACGATAATGATGATGATGACGTTGATCATGATGATGCTGTTGATGATGTCGTTGATAATGTCGTTGATGATGATGATGTCGTTGGTGGTGATTTCTTGCGTTGTGGTATGTCTATTCAGCATAATAAAAAAGCCATTTCACATCCACGGACTTTTCAATTGAGTAAAATCAAACAAGCGGAAGAGTGACTCTAGTTTTAATAGAATGAATTCAATGGCAGTATGAACGTTATCAAAGTTTCATTTTTCCACATGATTTTATGAATAGAAATATCGATCTCAATCACAAATTCACATCTGATCGGACAATGATATCGCCATATTACAAGACTCACCATTACTTAATGGCACCAAAAGTTTCACACAATTTCTTCTCCTTTTAAATGAACTCAAGAAGAGGAGCTGTTGTGGCTCCATGGATAAAATTACGGACAATCAACACTGCAAAAAGTCCGGTGTTAAATAGTGAACACCGAGCTGGTGTTAAATTTTAGGTGCTCATTTTTTGTGTTAAATCAACACCTCCGGGTGTCATTTCCAAATTTTAAATTGTTTTTTGAAGAGTTTCTTAGTAACTGCACTTCTAGTTGATTTTTGATTTAAACAAGACGATCAAGAATTTTACATTAAAATACTAGATTTTTGAAAAGAATGTGAAAATCAATTTACACCAAAGTAACACCAGCTGGTGTGGTCTCTTATTGAAGCTGGACGGGTGTTAAACCATTGATACTAACACCAACAAATATCAAATCAACACCATGTGGTGTCATTTTTGAATTAACACCAGTACAGTTTCAAAATAACACCAGGTAAGTGTCAAATTAACACCACGAAGTGTCAGGTGAACACTTTTCAACACCATCACAATGCATTTTTAACACCTGTGGGTGTGGTCCTCTATTGAAGTTTGATCGGTGTTAGATTTAACACCCATGGTGTTAAATCTAACACCGATGTTTTTACAGTGAACCATACGGTCCCTGGTTCGAGACCCCTGATTTGCAGCGGTTGTGCCTCAGGCTGAACAATGTTATTGATCCTCATCACTGCCTCGTCCTGCGGAGGGGCCTTAGTGCTGCGTTGACACCATGTTCCCGGCGGCCTCGGCAGCCCTGTTTGCCCGAAACGTAATGTGCCGTCGGCAGGTTGGATATTTTCCTTTTTTCCCTCTCCGTATTCTACTTCTGTTAATACGATCGAGGGTATCCTCGCTCTATAGGTGAACATGTAGCTATCAGACGCCGCTTTCATGGCTCGCCGTGAGTTCGGCGTCTGACCCTCCGGCGTCTTGTCAGGCTATAGACTATAGACTATACATATTTTGCCCGTCGCGTCACCCAACCGCCTCCAAGTTTTATTACGGTCCATTACGTGCTGCTACGTTTTGTTGCGTTCAACCCACTTTACTACGGCTTATTAGGTTTCTCATCAGCACCGTGACTGCCGTGGTATTATTGTTTGTTTGGTTTTTTTTTTGAGGGGGTAATTTAACATTCTGACACGGCATCCACGGCAATCTCAGACTAAACCACGTCTGCCCATTCCGTTCCCCCACCTTGTCTCACGTTCATTCCGTTTTGTCCACGGTGGCCTGAAACGTGATTGCCGTGGCCATCGGGAGCATGATGTAAACGTAGCATAAAGTCGTCAGTCCTGTGGTTGATCGCTTACAAGCATTCACTATTTCCTTCACGCTCATACAAAACATATCAATTCGATAAGAATTATCTTTAAAAAAGGAAACTTTATTCTTCACGATATCGTCCTACAATTTCAACGATTTGCAGTAATGACATGGAAAATATAAGGATCTCATCGATATTTTTCATATCTTCAGTCAGTAATCAAATCCCGTTTTAGACATGGAAATTACTATATGTCCCTTGTAATTATTGTCATTTTAATCTAATGACTCGAATCTATTCGAAATCCGATACACATTATGAAGCAAAGAAACTGCTCAGTTCTGATATTTACAAGACTGAGAAAATAAAAGTGAGCAGCAAGCATCTATTATTGAGACCTTCAGATTACATCATTGGGTTCATGTCAGCCGGAACAAAGAAGAGGATAGCATGGATCGAGATACAACCGACTAGTTCCCTCTCCTTCACGATGTACTTAAGTTATTTTCGTCGCCAATGTCCACATTGTGGCATCGTCGACTTCCTTTACCTAAAAAACAGGAAACTATGGATAAGATTGGAAGAAGTAGGACGCGAGAAGTTCCATGCAACGGGGTGGAATTTAATCATGCTTCATTTCTTCAGTTGATGAAATTATACGTCTCCTCGAGGGAGACAATTTCCCGACTCGCAATTTTTTATTGCTTCTCGGCAATGTCGTGTCGTAGGATTTTTTTTTTCTCATGTAAAGTGTCAGGCACATGATGTCGATAAGGAGAAGTTATCTAGGTACAAAACTGATGAAAATCAAGGGACGAATACCAATTTGACTTTGGTCATGGCCATAGATATATTCACGAGAACACATCTTCGAATCAAACTGTCCCTTGCCTTGCAAAATGTGAAAATAAAGTCTTGACGTTATTTCAACATAATGACGATAATTATAATTAATTGTGCTTACATCATTCTTTTCCGTACTTTCTAGATAAAGATCATAGTCTCCAGATGTGCGACTTGAGCGTTGACTGGGTCAAATGTAAACATTAAATTTCAAGCCATGGACCATTAATGATTCATAAGTGCAGGCGCAAACTATCATGATCCCGAAAAGGCTGCTTCCCCATAGTGATTGATTTCTAGAGGCCTGGAAGTTGGTGTGGCAGTGATTATGTGCAAATATACAGAATGAAATCCTTCTGCGGCGTGACTCCCTCCCTCGCGTCATGGCTTAATTAATCGCCCCTTTCTACCTGTCAAGCCCCTGATTCTCTCCGAAGAGATTACAAGGAATTCGGCTGATAAAAATGTCGGAAGAGTTGAATACGTCAGTAATCTGCACTGCCGACACCTTTTACGTCAATCAATATAGAAGGCTGTGTACGCTTTGACGCCAAGCTCGGCATGAATCTCATCCGGTCCGTTTAAAATAGAGTACGCTCTCCCAATCAATATTGATTTTTCCCCAATCTTCGACATTAGCAATGCGAATAATTAGCAGACACCAGCAATGAAGCCATGTAAAAAGCTATATACCTAGGCCAGTGAATCGCAACTTGCCGCAAACCCTACGTCTTGAAACTGAATATGCCATACAATCATCGTGGGACACATGCAACTGAAAAGATTTGAAGCAATCGTGATAACAGGCAGAGTAGATGTCTCAGCAACTTTAAGCTCATACAATTATTCTTATTCGATGAAATTACAATCCTCGAGTTTTAATTTGTTCTTACGTGATTCCTGTATTCAATGTTCTGCTTCACTTCGCTCAAGATTTGCAACATTCCAAAATAAATCATACTCACACACTCGTCCACCGACCCTTAGTGTATACGTCATCTACAGTCAAGAAAACAGCCTACACAGGATATTGTTTGTGTCTAAAGCAGAGATTGGCTGGAGTTCATCTTTCAAAATTATTTCCCACCACACTAAATCAAACTATACGGAGTAACTGCTATGAGCGGTTTATAAGCTAACGAGTGTGCTCGAATGCCGTATACATATTGTTGGAGCAGAGCAATGCTTAAACTGTGATTAAACCCATGTTATCTTGGCAGATATCGGAATGTAGCAATTTGGCTGATTTTTTTTTTTTGTTGTTGTGATATTCGTACATGTCTACACTGAGTTCTCCTCGCGATAAGGCCTAGCAGACAATCATCTGTGCATGAAATTTGATTTCACATGGCTTGTTTACTCACTGAACGTTGATCATTTAAACAAGTCACACATTATCGACAGCCAAAGAGAAAAGACATAAAGCGGAATATAAATGAATAGCACAAACAAAGAAGCTTCAAAGCCGGAAGCTATGAGATTAGAAAGGCTTTATACACTCCAAAACAATCAAATAACAACAAACAATGAATGAATAAGGAAACAGACACGAATTCTTTATGATTTTCTGGCTCATTTGTCAAAAAAAAGAAAAAATCACACCTTGATACAGTTCACTATACTCACTCTGTGCTCACCTATAGAGAATAATACTATGTCAACACGTCTATGTGCTCACACAAAAACCACCGTTTTTACCTAAAGGGGGCGCTACGCTACTGTCTTCTCCAGAGCCTTCTATTAGAAGGCTCTAGTCTTTTCAGTGGTGCTGGGCGATGATTTAGATTTGATCAATGAATCATGAATTTGGGTATCAAGCAAACGTGTTGCAGTGTCATGGCAACTGAAGTATGTTCCTCCCCACTTCTGCAATTCTGCAATAAAACGCAAAGTTTGCAGAGATGGCTCTATTACTTACGGATGAGTTGATGCTCTAGATAATCAAAAAGATGCTGGATGACGTGCAGTTGTCGAGGTTACCCCGACATCACGACATCAGGAATTGTATTTGCGGAAGTTATTTCATTATAAGTCAGAGTATAATCCTTATCATTTTGCATTTCCCTCTACAATCAACAAATTACAGGTGTAATTCTTCCAAGAAATGGCATAAAGACAGCAGTACTATGACTGCAGAAATATTGTGTGAATAGCATTGAAAGTCCTTAAGCTTGCATTGATGTCAAGCTTTAGTGGTAGGATTGGTACTCTACAACGTGTGGAGCAAGGAAAGTATCAATATGAGTGAATAAGTTTCCGATTTCCACATCCCCCCCCCCCATCAATGTGCAGAGACGTTAATTTTGTTATTGTTTTGATATGCCGTACATAAAAACGGTTTATTATTACTTTTATCATCATTATTATCATTATTAATATTATAATCTTCATCATTATCATGATCATCTTCATCATCATTATCATTATCATCATTATCTTCATCATTATCAAACTAACATATCAAACTAACATGTGACATCATCAAATGGCAGACTTGCAATCCTGAAACCAGTCAGTATTATGGAATGTGTATTAATACGCCATCTTGAGCGTGACAGGATACTGACTGACGTTCATGGCATAAACAAATGCCACTGAGATGGTCCGGACAGGGGGCTGTACACCTTTCCGGGAGCACCCCACGGACACCAAGACTCTCTTGATCAAGGCCAGGAATCTAGATTTGAACACGGGGTGCTTATATGCATACAGGATAGGATTCAGACAGTTGTTGAGATAGAGGACGGCTGTGGTGTACAGTCCGATCGACAGGACGTCGGGGATGATGAAGGCGATCGTTGTCGGCAGAGTGCAGACGACGAAGGCCATGAAAACAATGAAAAGGTTCTTGGTCACCCTGATCTCGCGTCGTCCCATGCGCTTTATGGCGGCGCGGTGAAGTCTGCGCGAGCGACTGCTCCCGAAGTGGACACGAAACTGATTGTGCTGATTCCGGAGGAAGACCAGGATCCGCAAATAGCACGCCAAAATAACGGTGACCATGATACAAATGAGCACGGCCAGATAGCCGTGATAAGCGTTACTCCTGGGCGAGGGACTCGTAAAGCATTGCCCGTAAGGTGGGTAATAGGAAAACGTGGTTAACTGGAAGCCAAATACAGGAACGTAGATCGATAGGCACGCCAGTACCCAAGCCATTAGAGCCAAGGCGATCTGTTTCCGTCGTGTGTTGAGTCCCACTTTGCCGCGGATGCTCTTAGTTATGACATAGCATCTGATGATGGCGATCAAGACAAGGTTTATACCGCTACACGCAAATGTGACGTAGATGACGCTACCGACAATGGTACAGACTACATCTGGAAGCGGGAATTGGTCCCGTTCGCTGAGTACTCCGGCAGTCTGGAACGGCAAAACCGCGCAGGTCAACAAGTCTGCGATTGCCAAGTTGACGATCAGGACGTTGGTCGGAGTCTGCAACTTGGGAGAGAGAGCCACGCCCATGATGACCAGACCGTTTCCAACGACACCGAATACTGTCGTCGCGATGTATATGGATGCTATGACGATATGATGGGGGAAGCCCGACCCTTCGTGGCGTGTTTCGTTGGTGGAATTGTGGCTAAGAGCAGACAGTACCTGCTGATCTACCGAGAACACATCCATTGTTACGTAGTCCAAAGCTGATTATCATAATTGTAACTCCCTTATTTTTCGAATCATCGGCAAGGAATGTAGATCCTTTCGAAATGCGATTGCTCGTGTAAGCTGGTCGGCCTAGAAAAGATGGGAGACAAAAAGATAGACAGCAGTAGACGATTTCGATTTATGATGTCAAAAAATAATCGTGACTTTTGTAATTAAACCAGGTATGCATGAATCAAAACTGTTTTCCACATCCTCATCAAAAGCAAACTTACACACAATTGTAATGAGATATTTTTCCTACAACAGTGCAAAGTTGTTATACAGCTTTCCTCGGACACCAAGGAACTGCATGTGTATAATTGTGAACAGTCAGCCCATCACCACTTAAATTACATTGTTACCTACAAAGGAATAAGGTGTCACCATTTTGCCCCCCCCCCCCCCCACACTTTCTTTACCCCGGAAGTGCGTAAGTGGCAATAGAAAGAAATTGATAGAAACTTTGAAGTGTGAGCGCGGTAAGTCCTTTGTTTGTTGGGGGTTTTTTGTGTGTGTGTGTTTTTTTTTTCGCTGGAGACCTTTTTTTCTTTTTTGCTTGTCAGCTGAAGAAACCCAGAAGTTAGAATTGAAACTTGAACTTATCAACTTGAAACTTGAGACTTGAAACTTGAACTTATCAACTTGAAGTGGCACACTACAGAAGTTGCGCTAAAGACCCCCTTTTTTTTTTTTTTTTTGCTTATTAGCTGATGAAACCCGGAAGTGGCACCAGAAATCTGAAAATGTACCACGCACTGCATCAGGCGCATGCAGCTACCTATTCAGCGTTTGTCACACGGACAATTCGTGGAGATATCAGGGATCTGCGTCATAAAGAGTTGTTGTTGATCTTATCCTCAGTGTATCAAGCGAACCTCGGTGAATCGATCCTAAGATTAATGTTGATCGTAATCTGTTTTATAAAGATACACTTAATTTAGAGTACCTGTTTGATAGGAAATTGAGATAACTTTTTTGAATTCCCAATCTTAAGAGCAATCTTAATGAATTATTGTGGATGTAAATGGCATAGTGTAGCAACGACTAATTCATTCAAGAATGTACACATCATTCTGAAACATTTAAGAAGAATATGATTAATAATAATAATAATAATGATAACAATGATAATAATGAGTACAATATAGTCTTATTTATCCAGGGTAGCCTCTTCAGTGTTGCCACTGCTCTACCAGAGGACCTTGCCATTATTATTACCCTAGCGCTGCCACGTACTCATACACCTGGATCGAGAGGGACATGGGTAAAAAATCTTGTCCAAGGACGTAAATATTGAGCGGGATTCGAATTCGGGTCCCCTGATTGAAAGTCAAGAGTCTTATCCACTATGCCACGTTGGTCCCAATTAGTTCACAACACTGCTGTTGCTCACTTCCCCTTGGTTTATGTCCGTTGAAGAAGGACTCTGCAAGTCGTTGCGTCGGGACTTGTGAACTCTGAAATATTTTATTTTCCCGAGCAATTTTCATCCGGATTTCTCTTAGACTGTCTCTGTCAGCTACATGTGTATCATGTATATGTGTGTTTGAACTCGTGTTATTCATATCATCAGTGACACGCCGAAAGCTCTTATTCTCCAGTTTTTCTCTATGATACTGCGATCATACTAATTGATGTGCCCTTTTTCTCGCTTCTAGTGAGAATTTCGAAGTTGCGCGAAGGAAATTGTAAAATCCTCTCTTACAAACTGGTGTGTCCCATACAAGTTGGCAAACTTTTCAGACAGATTATTCAATCATCATTGTTTAATTTTCTTATGTCATAAGCAAATAGTCATTCACGTCTTCGTCTTTCGTGTTTAGTCAGGATATTGTCATCATTCAATTAATATGCAATAGGATAGGTAACTGCATGAAGGTCTACATAGGTGATTATGTGCTTGGATGGGTGTTTAGTTGATTGATGATATGACATCTGTAGCAATATTCCCGCGTTACTGAGCCGTGGCCAATGTCAAAGTTGTCGACGAAGCACAAGAATGCAATTAGGAGAGCTCAAATCAAGTTGTAAACCTGGGCTGGATTTTGTTGTTGTTGTTGTTGTTGTTGTTTTGTAAAAGAAAGATCATAACCGACTACTCTTGCAAGATGTGCAAAACCTGTTGCAGGAAATAGGCTTGCTGTGACAAGAGAGGTTTTGTTTAAAGAAAATATCTAGTCATGGGAGAGTTCGCTGCAGAAAAATCTTCTTGTTGTTGGAGTGATAACTGTGATTTTTTTTGTTGTTTTTTATTTTGTTTTGTTTTCCACGTTTCCTTTATTGACGGAAAATCAGATGAATTAAATGGAAAGAGCTCATTCGAAATAAAATGTTGACTACACCTTACGAAACACTAAAGATGAATTGTACAGATCATAATTACAAAGTATTGTATCGAACCAGAGTTTTTCTGTTTCTTTTTGGTATTTGGCTGTTTAAAACAGGTGAGTAGGCTGGTCTATTCAATTTGAGTGTTGTAGAGAACAACCATTTAGGATTGCTTTCATATAAAGTCTTTAAACTTTCATATAAAGTCTTTAAATACACAAACTGATATCAATGAACACAGAAGTTCCACATACATCGAACATTTGTAAGAATTTCCTCAAGGTCTTACTTCGACAATGGGAGCTTCACAAACTTGCAAGATAGGCACTCAATAAAGCGTTTCTCTTAGGTCACTATTTCCTTTCATAAAGGAAAACACAGTTTATTAAACACATTGCTAACAAACAACATGCATGTTTCAAACATTCGTTAACGTGCATATACTTTCATCACAACATTGTTCTGACAACAAGAGGGCTTGTCCGAGTCGAGACTTTCCCGACATACACATAGTTTCACAAGCTACTGGAATACAAACTGTACTTCCATGTATGTCTGTATTTTGATGTACATTTTTACCAGAACAGGTGAATTGAATAGATTGTTGTTGTAGCTTCAGGGAAGTACGTATCAAACTGAACAGACCCATACGACGCGCCAGTTAATGATTTACGGTGTCACATATGACCATCTGGATAACCTGCGGTGTGATCTTGCGAGTTGCCGATGACCCAATAGGTACCGAAACAGATTATCCACCCTTAAAGAAGAAATACACTCAGAATGTTGTAAATTTCATAAGAAAAAGAAGAAAAAAACTCCCATAGAACAGTGCAAAAATGATCAAAATCGGATAAGAGATGAAAAAGTTACTACATTCTGAAATAATCACAATTTTTTCAGAAAACATTACTTGACTAGTCGTTATGAATATTCAAAGCAGCAAATTGATAATGTCATGCCATCACAATTTCTTATTAATTTCATAAATACTGTACAGAAATTACAAGAATCTTATATCTCAGCTGTATAAATATAAAACTTACCTTAAAACCACCTAAAATAAATTATAAATGTTAATTACAGTATAATATTTTTTTCAGTGGTATTGAATTATGCTTTTCCTTTTTTTCAGCTATATATTGTATAACAAGTTTCCGTATATTTCCATATATAACATACCAGCAAATGAAAAAAAAATATGAGGGCGTGACATCATCAACTTTCATATTTAGATATTCATAAGGACTGGTCAAGAAAGGTTTTCCGAAAAGACGTGAAATTTCAAAATGTCATATCTTCCTTATTGCTTATACGATTTTTTGGGTCATTTTTGCAACCTTCTGTATTTTTTTAATCTTTCTTTTGAAGTTTATTCATTTCGGGGGGGGGGGATTTCCTCTTTAAGATATTACTGATGCAAACACGAGCTTATTTTGTCCAAAACGAAAGAAGGTAGAGTCCGTAATCCGTGACATGAAACAAAACTTTATTTAACCCCTTATTGTGTTTACTACCTACTGAGTCCATCTTGTAATGAACTAGATTCACTTTCATAAAATGATTCGCAATGCATATGTGACATTCATAATTCAAAACTGATTAACGCTAAGCAGTGGTAAAATTAATTGATTAAGTCCATTATTGAAACAACCTGCTCAGCAGTTAAAAAAACCCATTCGCATTCTGATTCCAATTTCATGCCTCTTGAAGAATGGTTATCATAAAGCATGTTGAAGAAGAACACAGACTCATCTTGAAATGAAGGCAACAGTATTCAAGTCACAAATCGGTGAAGCCCCAACTAAAAAGATCCATAAAATTATTCTAACTTAAGACTAACATTCAATGTCAATATCATTTATAGTGAACACATGAAACATCAATGCATTTATTGAGACTGCGACCTCCTTTTGCAATGTGTGGTTCACCTTGTACGCACAATCATGGAGACCAGATTTTAAGGATCAATCCAATGTTAAACCGAACTGATCAAGAACAAGGAAGGAAAGATATACTGTGTTTTAAAGCAATAACTTGTTACTGTCTGTTTGATCTCATCAGCAATTCTAATCTTCTCCATGTTAATCGCCGATGAGCAAGAGTGTTTTTTTTTCATTTGATGAAGTTGCATCTTTACACGAATTAAGGATTTTTCTTCTCACATGAAGATATGAACTATGAACATTTTAAGATCAATGTTATCATGAAGAATCTTACAAAAGCAAAATTACTTTGAGTTGTTTCGACAGGACGTTCGTTTGGAGTCCCGTCCGTAGAGCAGGATATGATGTCTCGATACTGACCTGGCATACTTTCCCTGTGCAAAATGACCGAAAATCATGTTACCGCACTTAATCTCAGAATGTAGAGACTTTCGTTTCACTATAGTTGTATAACCAGGTCACTTCGAGATATTATGATATCATATATAGTAGTGTGAATATGTATGACCAACACTTGAATTTGTTACTCGTACACAAATATTAAAGGAGATCCAAAACTTCTAGACTTCCGGTTATTGTTACATCCATAGTCCCCAAATAGCTGGCATTTAGAGCGCTGGCACACGCTGTCTGTACAGAGTGAGCTAGCACACCCGTTGTTGCACAAGTGCTTTTCTCGCTTTTCGTCGGCGCAGGTAGCAATCGCTTAATGAACCTCATGAATGCCTTCTTGAAGACTGGGTGCTTAAAGGCGTACAGGATTGGGTTGATGCAATTGTTGCAATACAAAATGGCCGTCGTGTACAATCCAGCGACGAGCACACCTGGCAAGAGAAAGGACACAACGGTGGGTAGTGCGCAGACGACAAACGCGAGCACAACCGTGAAGAGATTTTTCGTAACGCGAACTTCGCGCTTACTCAGACGCCGGATTTCATCTCGGTACCGCTTTCCTTGCGCGTCGCACGAACTACCGAAGACGACACGAAAACGTTTCTGATGTTGTTTGACAAAAAATACGATCCTTGTGTAACAGCACATGATGATTAGCAGATGAATGCCTAGCAACACGGCTAGATAATTGTGATAAATATCAATCGTGTCAGTCGGACTTGTGAAGCACTGCCTGTATCCAGGATAATAGGAAAATTCCGTGAGATGGAAAACATGTATTGGAACCATCACATACACAACGGCTAAGATCCAGGCTAAGACAGCAAAAACCGCCTGTATTTTGCGTGTGTTGAGTCCATGCGAGCTCCGGAGGGAACGCGTTATGACGTAATATCGGATGATCGCGATCAACAACAAATTGACGGCGCTGCAAGTAAACGTCACGTAGATGACACCACCTATGATGCTGCAGACGAAAAGCGGCAGCGGGAATTCGTTGGGAGGACTGAGGACGCCAATCGTCTGGAACGGAAGCGCCAGGCATGTCAGAAGATCGGCGATGGCCAGATTTACGAGAAGGACGTTGGTAGGTGTGCGCAGTTTGGGCGTGACGAACACACCCACTATCACTAAGGCGTTGCCCAGGATACCAACGAAAATTATAATTATGTACACTGTACTGATGATAACGGAGTGGGGGTAAAAATGAAATGTGATGCCGTCTGTAATGTTTTCTGTCCGATTTCCCACCTCCATGACGTCATCTTTAGAAATCATCGTCTCAGTCCACATCCATGGATTTCTGCTCGTCACTCATCCATTCATTGTGGCATAGAAGCGAATCAGCGGCCCGTTTCGCTTTGGAAGCAAGGCTAGAGTTCAAAAGAAGAGAAAATAAACTGAATGAATCATTAGATATAAACATTAGACATAAAAAAATTCACTATCATGCTCTGAGTACAGGGATCTCCATGACTGTATAGGAGAGAGCAGGTATTAGTAATCACAATGCATGTGTAATATCTTTGGCAATTCTGGGGGGGGGGGTGGAGAGATAGGGAGATGGCGATCGAAGATGTCTATGTGTGTATTAATAATAATTTGTATGATATTCATGCTGTCATATTTATTTCCTCTTTCTTTCCTTTTTTTTTTCTTCACGGAATCATGCCAATGCTGTTAAGATTTATCACAAAAAATTGGGCCTTCCAGAAATTACCAATGTCAGTGGCGGATCCAGAGGGGTGCGCAACCGGCACACGCCCCCCTTTATTTTTCGTAAAAAAACAAAAGAAATAAAAAGAAAAACAATGAAATGAAACCCGGAAGTGGCACCAGAAATATTAGTCACGCCCCCCCCCCCCTTTGCAGAATTCCTGGATCCGCCCCTGTATGTGGTTATTCATTGTTGCTATTGATGTTATTATTTTTTTACTATTAGAAGCAAGTTCAATAGCTCTATTATTATTATTATTATTATTATTATTATTATTATTATTATTATTATCATTGTCGCCATTTGTTGTCAAAATCATTATGCTTTACGTCATGGCAATTACCTATTGCCTGGTGCAGTGTAATCTAATTCAACAGTGCATTATCTAATTTCATGACTCTTGAAAAACAAAATACAATACAGCTGGTTGCCAGGGAAAACAAAGTCAAAATTTATCACAGTAAAATGTGTAGCTATTGATAGGAGTTATCAGATTCATAACGGTATTGAAGTCGATGAGAAGCAATTCCAACAAATCTATTCCTTAGGATTTATATTAGTGTTTTTCACAAATGTTTAAATATTTATTCTTTTACGGGGGTGCTTTTGGTCGCTATTCATGCATCCATATAAATATGGAAGAGCAGAAGAACTGACATTTACTCTGACTTGACACCTTGAGGAGATATGCAAATTGTCCCCACATCCATCGGAGTTGATGTGAAATGAGCTAATTTGTATACACTTCCGGGTTTGGGTATGAAATCAGTTTGATAGTGTCGTCGTGTGTCAATTCTCTTCTTGCGAATCAGGCTGCGTAACTATACGATTGAGCGACATGGTGGGCCAGAGCACTTTGTACCCTCCTCCACCCTCACCCCATTATATTCACCTTTTGGCTTCTCACTTGTCTATCTTTATCCCTGTTATTCCATTCGAACAGCCAAAACAACAAACACATCTCACTTCCTTACATTTCCAGGCGTCCATGTTTCCTGTTGACGCAACATGATCCAACCTTCTTTCCTTTATAAAGCACATGACCCTATCATCTGCTTCCTCTCAGAGCGATAAAGTACTTTCCAAAATCCATCACCAATCTTTTCCACCTGAAAGGTGGCTCAAAGGGTTTCGTTGAAGCAAAGTTCTAAGTCGATCTAAAAGACTATATAGGTCTCTCAAAAGGCTGTTTACTTTGGCTACAAAATATGACAAAGAGGCTGGAGCAAAAGAAAGAGAAACGGGGGGGGGGGGTGAGGACACACCCGAATGCATCGGACTTTCATAGACTACAATACGAGCAAGTTAAACCTTTGCAAGTATACGAAGGGAATTGCTATGTAGATTCATTGAAAACCAATGATAGGATCGATGATGTTTTAGAAATTCTGCCTGTAGATTAGGCAGTAACATGTTACTGCCTTATCTACAGACAGAATTTCTAAAACTACACGGCTATATGGGAATGCATTGAAGTTGGAAAGAAAATTGACCAAACTATCGTGTAGGTAGAATGAACTTGTTCTCTTCTTCGCCATTTGCTGTAGCAAAGACACCAAGTATTAACACATTTTGTGTTTACGCCATTTAATGGGGTACAAGGCGTTTGACTGAAAGCGTCCTATATATTCAGTTGAACACAAAGAGTATGATACATCTTCCTCTGTAATACAACGTGATTACATTCTTTTCTAATATCATAATTTTTATGTGATTATGCGACGAGTAAGTTTCTGCATCAGTTAAATCATTGTCAAGACTTAAACGTGCATTACGTCATGCAGTCAAGTTGGAAAGGTGTATACTTACCAGAATACTTCCGATGGGTTCTGGATGCAAAGAACTGCCATTTTGCCGTGTTTCTAATCTAACATCTGCGATGTTGAATAGAAGTTTTGAATTAAGGCTGGTAGGCCGTAAGGCATCCATTACAAGTCCAGTGGGTGTCAAGGTGGTAACCCATTTCCACCAGTACGTGGTGATTTTAAAGGGTGTCAGCCCTTTCACTCCATATATCGCCTTGATATATCCCTGTTTCCTATGATCAGTTTATATTTGCGACGGTCTGCAGACTGTTCGTCAGCTTTCCCGCTTAGAAGAAACACCGGATACAATTCACATAGCAATCACGCGAGATTCGCAATGAAGATGAATGAATATTTCGTTGTCTATGGTAGTAATGCGGACGAGCACAATTCGACCTGATAGAAACTAGAAGCGGGCCCTCATACGTCGCGAGAGTAGCCTGGATTGGTGTGGGGAATCGTATACGCCACGCAGCATACCAGTACACAGGTACGTTTGGGGATTAGGTAGTATCCTCCACGATATGCATTTATGCGTCGCAGTACCTGGCGGAAATCACCACCTTCCGGACAAGCTTTGACGCTCTGGATTATATAACGAAGCCACCCATTCATTGCATGGCAAGCGTGGAGAGCAGGTGATCCTTTTAATGTCGTAGGATGGCGTACTGACGGTGTAGGGCTTGACAGCGAGCGCTGCTGGCGTCTGCTGGGCCTTTGATGGGTGTATGATGTTCCGCGAAGACTGCACTTTGAGCCGGTGGCAAATTCGCTCAAAATAATTAACGAGCCCTCAAACAAGAGTAATGTGGTGGTCTGTTGCCATGGTTATTCTTAGCAACTTCCTATACCTTGGGCTCGTCGGCATTCTAAAAATGATGAAGTCATGCGGTTGGGGTGATGTCACGAAGATTAACACCGCGTCTGTTGAAGAGTATCCATAGAGAAACAAAACCTTCGAAGTTAGACCTTGAAGGAAGGACAAGGCTTGTCCTGCTGTAAGCCACAAACAAGCCAAGGGAAAACGTAAAGAGTTGAGAGTTGCTCGTCTTTTACACAGGCACGATGCAACAAGAAAAACAAGAACAAGAAAGACTAATAACTTCAACATCAATCCAAAGAAAGTTCATTTGTCATTGTTGACAAGAACAAAACAGTTCGATACTGCCTTTTATTTTGTGATTGCTGCGTCACCAATCGTTCTTTGACGCCAGTAAGTGGCCCCGCCCGCTGATCGTGAAATTGTGGGATTTTGGTGAGGGGTACTGTCGAGCACACGTCATTACGTAACTCACTTTGAAAAGGGTTTTATTTTAAAGGATCCTTTTATCCTCGTAATGCCGATGAGTAAGATCTGGTCTATTGCGCTGCAACGTCGTACAATGGATTGTATCAAAAGGATATGCTGAGGCGAACCTTCATTGTCAGAAAAGCGGGCAAAAAAACGTGTGATCATCTAGAACGTCATAATATACACTGAAGTAAGAGCGGTACACAATCGCTTCGACAAATTCATGAAAGTGTTATTGTTTTAAAATCTTCATTCAGGGATTTTTGAAGATCTGTATGTATGTTTTCACGTTGACAGAGTCTGGTGTGAGAGCTGTATGATGATTTTTTTTAAATTAATGTACGACACACAGACACAACCTAAACACACACACACACCCTCACGCACTTTTTTGTTTTCAGTGATCTTTTTAGCAATTCCATTTCCTTTGAAAATATAACAGTTTCAAAAAAAAAATACATATCTTATACATAACATTGTCAAGAATGTTCATGCATGTATGAAACATGTTCCATGAAACTAAGGATAATCATTCAATTCATTTCAAGGCAGAAATCAAGCAGGAGAAAGAAAATAGGATTAATTATTTCTCAATTTCTTTTTAACTATTTCACGCACGCACACACACACGCACACACATACACCTACATACATATACAACCATACATATTTATTATATAGGTATATATACATATATATATATATGTGTGTGTGTGTGTGTGTGTGTGTGTGTGTGTGCATCTATGTGTGTGAACAATGCATGTAATGTGATTCATTCCGCTCAGAAACGCCATCTTTTGATTCCGTTCTTCCACCAAATCTACTTAGAGACTGACCTTTACATTATGAACGATTTGTTATCCTCACCTCCTTCGTTTATGCTGATCCATCATTTCAGTGTTTTATGTTTTCTGAGGCCCCATAGGGATTGCTTCTCGGTGGGGTTCTCACCACCATGTAAATCTTTGTGTGTTGTGTGTTGTGTGTGTGTGTGTGTGTGTGTGTGTGTGTGTTCTACTTCATACATGATTATGTGTCTTTGGTTTTTGATATTTTTTAACAAGATTTTATTTTCTTTAATCACGGTAAATTGATAATTAATTGAATACATATGGATGAAGCAATGAGTGATGAGTGCTTCGAAAATAAAAACAACACTGATATTTTCTTTCAAACCTCAAGACCCCTTTAAATCAGCACAAAGAAAGATAATCTAATTCTCCTACGACTAAATAAACCGCTCTGAATTTTCAATGCTCGGCTTATCACACGATGGTCTGTGTGCATGGACATAAATTATTTCTTAAATAAACTTGCTTCAGCTCACTGGAAAGATATTGATAAGAGACGTGCGAGCACATATGGAAAAATATGAATAGAATATCCCCACAAAATAGCCAGTTATGCATAATTATGGACAAACAATCTCACATTATGAAGAAAAATTGAAATAATGAAAAGATTTTGTTCAATACTATTTGCCATCTACAGGCAATATGTAGACACTTGGAGGGGTTTTAAACGAAGCATATCATTAGGTTTGAAAATGGTCCCGTGCCGACTCCAATAACTCCCGAATGTTCACATCTTTGTGCATTATGTGATGGTAGGATTTCAGCATTCTCAATTAGTTTTGGATTAGCCGAGCATCCTCACCTCGGTAAATACTGTCTGCGCTAGGGATCTGTTGGTCAAATACATTTCGCGCTCATAGATCATCGATCGCAGTGTCGTTACGCAACATTCCTCTGTCTTACGCAGACTGACGCTCAAATTGATATCAAATATAGAACATCAATCAATTTTACACTACCGAAGAAATTACTATAAAGGTCCAGAGTGCGTGGGAAGCAATGTTTGTTGTAACCGATGAAGTATAACGCATTACATTGACCCCGTTTTTAAAATCCTGATGCACATTTCTTTTTGGTTTTGAGACGTTTTTGATGGTTTTGAATATTACCGTTTTGTGAAATGGCTCTGCAAGTTGTAATCCCCTCACTCCGTGGCATAGAGGAAACAGGTCTTGATTTATAAAGCTTACCAAGTGGACACACACGCACACACACACGAACACACACACACATTATGTAGATATACCTACATAAATGCTGCTGTTGCCTTACAGTGGACACGTGTGTGTGTGTGTGTGTGTGTGTGTGTGTGTGTGTGTGTGTGTGGCCTTTACCTTTCCAGATTCGTCCTTCAATCAAACAAACGACATAAAATAAGCCCTAACCAGATGCTAACCGTTACAAACATCATTGATCCTCACAGATGAATATCGTCATGTTTCAGCTAAAATTTATACAGCATTAGAACTATCCTGTATCACCTATATTGCAAATACACTGTTCTGAAATTATTCGACTATACCTCGACTTCAGTTACGTGCGCTTATTGCAGTAGTTATCTACTTAATGGAACACATCTAAGCAGTTATCTATAATACATTCACTACTTCTACAAAATAAGTGCTAAAACATCAAGCCAGCCACGAATACCACTGTTACATCTACCGCTAATAGTCTCAACCAAACTGCAACAACAAAAAATACCAGTGATTACACTGCTGCAATACGAACTGCTATAACCAGGTAATTCAAAAGTTTTTACTTCTTACTCTACTACAACTATTACTTTTATTACTTGAAAACTAATGAAAGAAATAATAATATACCAACTTTTATCACTGCATCTTCCACCACCATCATTACTACTGACTGTTACTACTGCTATCATGTACTACGTCTAAGACTGTATACAACATTTTTTAAATCTTATATATTTATACCTTCTGTTTTCGTTATCACACGAATAATTTTAAACAAGCAAGGAAGTTATTTCTTTATTAATCTACACACACACACACACACACACACATATATATATATATATTTATATGTAAGAGTTCGTTGACAAAACGTGTCAACTCCATTCTTGTTAAATTGAGATATTTGCAAATAAAGCTTCAAAATCAAATGAGGTAATAACACATTTTGAGATTTTCTAAACATATGTTCAAGAACATTCCTTTGATTGTAACAAGCGAGGTATCACTGGAAAATTTTAATTTTGCTCTATGTGATGATGGACAAAATTGCTCTTAACCCATTTTGCGATCAAATATGTATACATATATATATATATATATATATATATATATATATATATATATGTATATTTATCTATTACACATATATGTATGTATATATATATATATATGTATAATATGGAATAGGCTATGGATTGAAATATCAATAAAACTGTTTGCATAAAGGAGAATAATATTTCATGGGAAGCATATTGTTATGCTCTCTCCTAATGTTTTACAATGTACATTACTACATTCATGCTGATCTTTCTCTCGAGGGAGATACGTAGATAGAAATATCAGTGTAATCCAAAAATGTCATGAAATCAATGTTTTGATTGACTTACCGCAGATCGTCTGAACACCAAACAATGTTTCTGTCAAGAATGTCCTTTCATACTCTCTTGTATTCCCAGAGCGAGCACACATTTCTCAATGCGATCATGGTTACTATCACCAGTAAGCACGCACGCACGCGTGGCGCTACGAATCACTATTGAATGTAGTTCACTCACTCAGATGGCGTGAGTACCTTGTATCTCATCATGAACCGCAATTTCGTCTCTTCCAGGCCCATCAGTCAGAGGTTGCCGAGTTAATGTTTGACCAAACGAGATATTGATTAATTCCGTCGAAATCTATCATTCTGCCCCGAGAAAACTCGCCATTCCGCCACAAAATTGCGACCACAAAAAGCACTTTCCGGTAACCAGTAGCCGTACTGATGTTACACATATTTACTCTGTTCTCCCAAACACGCAAGCTCCTCTCATGTTCCTGGAATGTATGCTTCAATGTTTACCACCTTTAGTTGCTATGTGTGTGAGTGGAACTACAACATGACCATACACAGAAAAGGAAAGGGGGTGGGGCGGGAGAGACAGAAACACCGTTCCAGAATCTTCCCAGTCGGAAGTTAGTGAATTATTCCAATCAAATCAGTCTCATCTGGGCGTAAAAATATGACTGAGGGCCAACAACCTCCACGCTGTTGCCTGTTATTTCACACTGTTGTATTAGTAGAGGCTATTAGCCTATGTAATCCCGTGAGATTTTTGTGCCAAAATTGATTGTTTTTTTTTGGCTAACTTTGTCAATTTGGGGGTGCTGAATCTAAAAAACTTTGGTTCCATTTTTTCAAACTAGGTCTTCAGCCGCCATTTTGAATTTCAAAATGGCTGCCATAGCAAACTCTATTTTGACCCATATCTCATAAAGTGAGCATTGTAGAAGCTTTGAATTTGGTGCAAAATGCATGGTTGTGATGTCAGACACTCTGATATATCTTTTTTGTGGATTGTTTTGATACAATTTGTAGGCTGCCATCTTGAATTTCAAAATGGCTGCCATAGCAAACTGTATTTTGACACATATCTCATAAAGTGAGCATTGTAGAAGCTTCAAATTTGGTGCAAATTGCATGGTTGTGATGTCAGACACTCTGATATATGTTTTTAAGATATTGTGGATTGCTTTGATACAATTTGCAGGCTGCCATCTTGAAATTCAAAATGGCCGCCATAGCGTTTTTACCCATGTCTCAGGTTGCAGTTATTGTAGAAGCATCAAACTTTCAAGAATGCACATGCTTGTGGTGTACAACGTTCCAGTACAGCTGTTTCCTAATTGTGGTTCAATCTAGATAGGCCACCATGTTGAAATTCAAGATGGCCGCCATAGAAAAACATATACCTGTAGTAAGCGCCTTAGATGAATTTGCCGAAATTGTCCTAGTTAGACCGGATTCTTTTCCAGGTTACAGCCATCTCTCAATTCAAAATTGCCGCCATAAATTCAAAATGTAAGGAAGAGGTTCCAATGACGTCATCAAGCCATGCTGAGGGGCTAAAACTGCGTATTTGGGGGGGGGGGGGCGGCGAGGAGGGGCCCATACCACGTTACTGTCCCCTATACGTGTAGGCAAGCGTTACATCTCACATCCCATATAGCCAGACGAGTATAACATAACACGTGTTGCGGTTCACGTACTGCGCGCTAAAGCTATGAGCTTAAAATACACACGTGATTTGTTTTTGCCTCTCAGGCAACACATTATTTTGCGTCGTGGAACCTCATTAATGATTACATTTAATCCCAGTCATTGAATATTTGTTCAAAAGCAAGCATTGATATAATTGAAGGCGATCTTCAAAAACTTGATGCTGCCTCGAGAGAATGAAGACAAACAAGGAAAAGTCTCGCAATGACAAGAAATGCCATGGTCACCCTACCAGGCATCTCATTCACAAGCTTGTTTGTTGGCCACAAAGTGAAACAAGGTTTGCTGGATATATTATTTTCTGGAATAAGACGGAATGATTAAGGAATGATCGAGTAGGCTTTTTCCTGATAGCCCTTGTGTGAGTCATCCTCAATTATCAAGACTTCCAAGATGCTTCCTGCTGTACAGCCAATGATTCTAAAACTACATGTACAAAGGAGCAATAATAGCTCAGTTCTGTGGCGCGTTGCATGCATCAGAATTCCTCCACAATTTAGAAGACCATCACACGAGGGTAATCTAAAAATTTGTCACTGCATTGAAGCTGATGAATGTGGTGTTTGGCAATCAGATATCGGAAACATTCAAGGGGGATATTGTAGAAAAAGATGAAAAAGGGAAGTTTTCCTGTTCTGTACTAAGAATTTATATCTGAAAGAATTAAATATAACGTAGAGCCAATATACATATATTTGTTTATATTATATATCATCAAAAACAGAACTGAAACAAAGTTCATGCTGTATTCACCAACAGTTTATTTCGGCACACAAATATTCGAATGCCGAAATTCGGCAATTAAGTTCGAAGAAATATTCAACTCTCAGTATCAACACTTGAGAAAGAGCGAATCACTCGAAAATCTGTGTGCTGAAATAAACTGTTGGTGAATACAGCATGAACTTTGTTTCAGTTTTGCTTTTGATGATTTTATCACGCCAACTTACTCAATATGTGTACATATATATGTATATATATGTATATGTATATATATATTTATGTATGTATATATATATATATATATATATATATATATATATATATATATCTGGGATAGTATGAGAAAGGCCAGACATTCAGCTCTTGCAATTAAAATACACCCTGTATAAGATTGGATCCAAAGTCATTAAACTTGAGAGGATCACCAACTTCTCATAACATTTCTATACTGGTTCTACAGTCTGATAGACCTGTAATTATCCAGTCATTGCTGGACAATACTGCTTTCGGAAGGTATAAGTTCTAAGTCATTCCACAATCACTTTTCATCTCATAATTTCATGGCATTCTCCTCATTCTCACCAACAAAGGTTCATTTTTTATACCCATGCCTTAGAAACCCACAAAACTGAGCCAAATAATCAGCCTGAAAGTTGAAATACCGAGCAGTCAATTCCATCTGACACAGAGACCACATCACGGAAAGAAAAGAAACAAAGGGTTCATCAAAGATGCCATGGGAGCTGTCACCCGTCACTCACAACGAGGAAGTAGACAGCCTCATTCCATTGTATGTATTAGATGCTACTTCAAGAGCAACAGGGAAAATCAGAGATATTGATGATTATTACGTAGATGACATTCTCATTCTCCTGATGGATCTTTGCTTTACTTCCTGCATCGCATGTTGTCTGTTCCATCACTGGAAAAGGAAATTATAAAAGTACAATTGGCATTATTGAGAGATTATGTTCTGCAGTTTGTTGCCGAAAAAACCCCCAAAGGTCTGCTTGGTAACGCCTTTCATGGTGCCGGTTGAAGTTGAACATTTGAGGATGTCTAAAAGAGCAGATGGACCAAGAAGGATCTAAGCCTTGAATCATGCAGAATGTGCAATGACACAGTCCATGCCTTCCAGAAGTTGGGCGTGGATGACTTTAACCAGGACAATCTCCCGCTTTACCCTCGTAGAGCCTTGACACAATACATCCAGAGAGCAACCTCATAAACTTTTCACAACCTAATTTGTGCCTCTACTATATGGCACACTGTAATTATTTCCAGAGGGTATACATAAACAGTTACTGTGCAATTAAATGCTTTGAGCTTCCTACAGCAACGGTAGCCACAGAATTCATTATCATTCTCATATAGCAAGAAATGCAAAAGTCATTGTTTCTGGAAGAATTTAGAACCAATTCTCCCCTGTGTACATCCTTAAAGTGCTGTGACTTTAAAAACACATGCAGGGGATGGGCCGGGAGGACATTAACTAGGTGACTATCCCATGAATTTTAGAGTATATAAGAGCTAATATTGCATATCTAAGTTCTGCAACCAAATCGTATAAATGGGGCATTTAAACACTCAGACACAGTTATTAGGAGGTACATTTGAAATTCATTTGTTTTGACACCAGAATCACATGATTTCCCATTCACAAATTTTACCCATACGCAATGCTTTCAAAGGGATGTTTCCAATGGCAGCCATTTTGCATTTCAACATGGCAGTGTACCTACAGGACAGGAAGCACTCCCGCTTGTGATACGCAGTTCTCTGAAGTGATTGACTTACACGCTCGAGCATGCTTGAGTTTGCACCTACAGCACCTAATACGCTCTCAAGACATTTCTGTTTAAAAAGTATTATGAATGAGTTTGGTTCTGCATTTATGGTACTCATATTGTACACTACATTTCTTCTTTCTGCTTTCATCCCTCTCCTTTAAAGCGCATAGAGACACCACGGTAGTGATATGCGCTATATAAGCATTCTGTTATATATATATATATATATATATATATATATATATATATATATATGTTGATAAGGTAGTCCACGTGTTGGCAAGATAAAAAGATAAGTAACAAAGCTGCAACAAAGTTCATGCTGTATTCTCTCAGTATCAACACTTGAGAAAGGGCGGCGAGACGCCCGAAAATTTGTGTGAAGAAATAAACCGTTGGTGAATACAGCATGAACTTTGTTGCAGCTTTGTTACTTATATATATATATATATATTTATATATATATATATATATATATATATATATATATATATATATATATATGATATATAATACAAGTCGAAATCCATCTTGAATTTCAAGAGTGGAGGCCAATACAAATAACCCATTATTACAGAATGTATAGGCCCTATGTGTGTGTGTTTTTAAGAAAATGTACACTGTACACCACCATAAACATCGATATGCCTAAAGTTGCTCGTAACCAGAGATATTAGCTGAAAAACAGCCATTTTGAATGTTAAGATGACAGCCTCGAAAGTGATTTGCAATTTCAGGGAGGGGAAAAGTGCATCTGAATGTTCAACATCATGAGCCCGGTTTATGCAACATGAGATATGGGTCAAAATATACATTCTGGTATGGCGGTCATTTTGAATTTCAAGATGGCTACCTATAATATCAAAATGAACCATTGTTTCAGAAGATGTTTCAGAATGTCTAATAGCATACGCATGCTCTTTGCCCCAAATTAGACCCTTACACAATGTATACGATATGAGATACAGGCCCAACTACATTTATTATGGTGGCCATTTTGAATTACAAGATGGCCGCCAATTAAAATGATCCATCATTTTTTAAAAATGTATATATTAGCATGTCTGACATCATAAACATGCTTTTTGCCCCAAATTTATACTTTCCATAATGCTTACAACCTGAGATAGGCCTATGGGTAAAATATATATTTAGCTATGGCGACCATTTTGAATTTCAAGATGGCTGCCTAAAAATTGTATCAAAACAATATAGAATATCAGAAAATGGTGTATCAGAATGTCTGACATCATAAACATGCTTTTTGCATCAAATTTGAATCTTCTATGATGCTCACATTGTGAGAATTGGGTCAAAATACAGTTTGCTATGGCGGCCATTTTGAAATTCAAAATGGAGGCTGAAGGCGTGGTCGGAAATAATGGAACCAATGTTTTTTTGGATTCAGTGGCCCCAAATTGACCAAGTTAGCTAACCAAATCAATTTTGGCAAGAAAATCTCACGGGACCCAATATTTCGACATAGCAGACTGTACTATAATAATTGCTTGTGTTTTATTTTAGCTTCTGGTTGATGTGGAGATGACGCAAGTTTTAAATGGGACTGTGCAATGGCCGTCGTGTTCACAAAGGATCGTCTCATCATCGCAACTCTTACAGCTTTACTCTGAAAATTGCATACTATCCATACTTAATCAACGCTGACCCTCTACTAATTAAAGCAGGAAAGACTCAACTAGTCTCGTTTACACTGCAGTCCCGATTATTATTGAACAGAGGGAATAGCTAATATGATCGCTTTGGGCTTAGCCCCATCCCCCATCCCACCCTGTAGTAAATCTGTAGCAAAGTTAATCTGTAGCAAAGTATAAATCTCTGCGTGCAACATTAATCTCCTGTGAATTGTGTGTGTGTAATTTGTGCACATTTGAATCATTGTCATAAAAAGGATTTAAAAAGGATTCTAATGAAACATTATCTGACTTGAAATGAACATTTCGTGAAGAATTTCTGTTGATGAGTGTTTACATCTAATGATTGGTAGTACCAGAGTCCTGATGATAAGTGGTAGATTCTAAATATATCAAGATGCAGTTACTTTCAACTCTTCATCCCATGTATCCGATATTCATGTTATAGCGTTAAAGACTTTCCAATGATGCTACAAGCGTGCTTGTCTTTGCGGCTGACTCACAAAATTTCAAACTGCGAGAACTTACCTACTCTAACCACTCAAGGTTTATGTTTGTTAACATCTGGAGTTAACTTTTCATTTACAATAGCATTGCCAAAGGCTATGTGAGAATCACATTTTGTCCGTTCTTTTTACGTTTATTTTATTCAAAGATTATACGTAACACTTGGGCTTGAAGTAGCTGAACGACTTAACAGTACTTAACACTTGTAATCAAGAGTCATTCGAAACAAAAAGTAAAATGGTGAGGTTTTTATACTCTTTCGAATGCTGTGTTATGTTTTCTTAACACAGCATTCAAAAGAGAGTTCAAGCGATTCTTTTTTTAATTGGAGACTATCGAATTCATGTCACTTCTTTTTGTAGGCCTAAGCAGTATGAACACATCTTCGTTATTGTGGGTTTTGGTCGAGGTGGTGAGAGTATTATAGCCACAACGCTTTACAGTCCTTTGTCTTCTCATAAGGCGACATGAATGAAATGAATACACTAATCATGAACACCCCTTGGAGTGTGAGGTCAGGCAAAAATATCAGAGATCTATAGATCATAAGTGGGTGTTTATACATAGAGATATTTATGGACTTTAAATAATGCATAATTTTGGACGTGACTCTGTTGGAAACACTGTTTATCATTGTGGTTCCTCAATTAAAAACATTGTCAAATTTTGTTGACAGATATGTATTTTGATGCTAAAGAGTGAAGATTATACTGCCACGCTGAAGATAGGGCCTATCTTTGAATAAACACAACCCTGCTAATAAAACATTCCCTATACATGTATCACATTGTTGACTCTAGCACTGCTGTCGGAGGGAAAAATTGAGAGTGGTAAATCCGGTCAGTCATTAGATTTGACCTTTATGAAACATTTATCGTTCATTTTGAATGCAATCTTAATCATAGTTTCATCTTTATATTGCACACAGACAGACAGACAGACACACACACACACACACATACACACATACACAAACACATACACACACATTTCTTGCAAGTAAATGAACAATTTTAGCCCCTCAGCTCTTCAAAATGAAAATATCGTTATACAATTCCTTGCATAGAAGACTTTTTTATCGTGCGCAAAATGTTCTTTATACAAATAAGTGTGATTAGGGTTGGGAGTAGTGTTGCGATGGTGCCGCCGGCATCGTAACCAGGGGAGGTGACGTCACTTTCAAACCAATATGGCTTGTTATCACTGATTCAATACAGCGCCAAACGAGAGAACAACATTAATACAAATGCTAAAATGTTTGATTTGTGTTTACTTAATATCAGGTGGCCAGAAGAAGTGACCGCTATTCAAATGGCAGCGTGTAAAGAAAACACAGAAAATTCATTACATCTAGCTCGGAGAGTAAATGGATGCTTGAATGTCTCGCAGACTCGGTTCTGCAAACACTGGTACGTGATACCGGATACCAATGATTGAAAAAAAAAACCCTCGTTCTGTCTCCGCAAATAAGACCGGCCAATGGATCCTGAGAAAAGTCTCAAAACATTCAATGTTGGACCCATATGAATATTATGAAGTGAGCCTGTCATTTCAGATAAAGCAATATAGACACCGTAACACACATGCTATATCAACATTCATGCAGATTCCCTATAGATAGAATCAGTGGACAATAGATGAACCACGACGCCATTATTTCATGAGGATCATAGAACAATTTCTGTTATTTCAACTAAAATAACTAAAAATATTAGATAGATTTTGGAGGAGTCTATGGAGAGTATACCGCTAACCACCTTGGGCGTTTACATGAAAAAAAAAAATATCCGTAACTACACTTAATTCCTTTCGTTCTGACAAAGTCACTTATTGGTATGTTGTGAAGTACGCCACCAAACCATAGTGTACTAGTATATGGAATATAACAATATCTTCAATATCATATTTCATTAATTTGCTCCTTTCTAACAAGTACCGGCAGCCCTGATTTCTCCTTCACTTAGACGGTCTCCTTGACCCCCTACTGAGGTCCAGATCAGGCTTTAGCCAGCTATGTGTAATCAGATAGCCTGTTGGTCATTATAGACACCCAAGGACAGGTCAAACGGACATTCTGTATACTAAGTTATGCCACTCCAATGACAGGAAGCTGCTACGTATAGAAAAATGAACGCGTCACACTCCAGTTAGGATCGCATCTCCCTTGTTTTTTTTTTTTTTTTTTGCACTAGAATGATAAAAACCGGTATATATATACATATGTATATATATATACAGTGTGAAAAGAAGAGCAATGGTGGACGTAGCTAGGGTCAACGAGCCTGTTTATTGTCGCCGAGCTTTCGGTCCCATTAGGACCTTCATCAGGGCTGTAACGAGAGTTTGATAGAGTTTTAGAGTTTGATATGAAATGTATTCAATAATATGCAATTGATTATGTATATTATTATTGGAGTCTGTTATATACAGCTGTAATTACGGATTGATTGATTACATAGTCATTATAGACTCACACCTGTTAGATTTATATTAGTATATGAATATATATTTATTAGTGTAGCCATACGAGTGAGTCTTTTTTGTATCGTTACAGCCCTGATGAAGGTCCTAATGGGACCGAAAGCTCGGCGACAATAAACAGGCACGTTGACCCTAGCTACGTCCACCATTGCTCTTCTTTTCACACTGAATGTAAATAATGAAGGAGCTACACTGATACTGTAAATGGTCGAGACCCCTTCTCGCAGTCCATATATATATATATATATATATATATATATATATATATATATATATATATATGTATATATATATATATCACTTAGGGTTATCAACTCTTAAGATATCAAGTCAAATGAGTTTATTCACAAAAGAAGAAAATTATATGTGTCTATTCAAAGTCATGGTTATAAGTGATTTAGTTTGTAAGGACATTGCTCTTTACATGAGGATGGTCACATCAATTCAAGTTGATGAAAGTAAACCCTTAAAGGACCTATGCAGTGACAATGCATGTTAATGTGTTGATTCATGATACCCTCAACAACACTTATGTGGCCCAATTGATGTTCATGTTGCTAAAGATATGACTAACAAAGGATATTGCATGAAAAGAAGTTATGTGCTTGGTCCGTTGCAGGGGAAGACTCATTGCAGTGTCTTTTGTTGATCATAATTAGTTCTTTAACACTTGTGGGGGCGCTGTGGCATAGTGGATAAAGCCAGGCTGACACTTGCACGATTCTGCGGCACGCATTGGCACGATTCGAATCGTGCCAGTGCGCAAACTAGTCGTAAACTGGCGTGAAGTGTGCGTAGACCCGTCGTGACCTGCGTGCCATGTCGGGACGAGAATTTTGAAATGTTCAAAATTTTGGTCACGACTTGCCACGACAAAATCGTGGCCAAAAGTCGTGCAAGTGTCAGCCTGGCTTTGGACTCCCGACTCCCAAGTCGGAGGACTCGAGTTCGAATCCCGCCCAGTGCTTACGTCCTTGGACAAGATGCTCTCTCGACCCAGGTGTATAAATGGGTACCTGGCAACGCTAGGGTAATAATAATGACAGGGCCCTCTGGTAGAGCAGTGGTAACACTGAAGAGGCTACCCTGGGTAAATGAGACCTTATTATTATTATCATTATTATTATTATTATTATTATTATTATTATTATTATTATTATTATTATTATTATTATTATTATTATTATTATAACACTGATTGACAGATGAGGCTACAAGTCGGTTTCGAAGGTTCTTGTTGGCGCATTCAAGTAACCTAAATGTAAATAATGGAACCTATGGAACATACTAGATATTCATTTGGCCACATAAGTGATGTTGAGGGTATCATTACTCAAGACAAGTCAACAAGCATTTGCATTGCATTATAGGTCATTTAAATTTGAATTCAGACCGACTTTCTCTCCTAATAGGGCATGAACGAGGACGCATCCATATTTGTTAACACGATGCATATTTAGTCAAGTTCAAACCATGCTATCTCACATTGGCTTAGCCTTAAGTTTTCCAAGAAGCTAACTATAAAGATCAAATTGAACATTGAAAACAACAACAAAACATCAGCAGGACATACATGATTCAAGGGCGGAACTAATCACGCTATGACGTAGCTATTTTCTACAAACTTAGGTATTGAGGATGTTCATTCCTGCTCGGTGGGGATCCAATTAGATACGTCTAAGTTACGTCCTAGTTCACTAAGAGAAACATTCCGATGCCCACACGCAATCGAATCAGATTTTGTTCCCCGAAAGCTTATACAAAGAAACTGGCTGACAATTACTAGACAACGTAATCTCATTTGGATGAAGAAGTCGCCTTCAATGATACCACGATATTTATACAGTTTACCTTGTACGAATCATCTCTTTTTGAGTACAGAGTACAGCAGGCACAGACGATAAATTGACCCCGTCTGGATTCAATTGGTCTGATATGAAGGAATGTATTAGATATGACGGTAACAACAACAACAACAACAACAGCAACAACAATTTAAGACAATGATAATCATGGTGATCACGGGGAAATCTCTGCGGGAATGATCAAAGAAATTAATACCCAAATTGCTGATATGGCACCACCCCAACTATTACTAGTCCTATTGATGAAGTTACGACAATGATGATTCAAGTGATACAAGAGTAATGCTTTCGAAAAAGCAATGATCATGATAACAAGATTGATAATGATGATGATGATAATAATAAAATCAAGAACAAACACAACGGATTGATGACAGACATTTTTGTAAATCATATTATGAGATTTCGAACCAGACATGAGTATTGACATACAATTATCAATGTATAAGAATTACAAAAGTGGCTTAGTGTCTAGAATACCAGAAGCCACATCCCAAGAGTGTCACGTAAAAATGCCGTAGCGATTGTAAACTGTTTGACTGTACTTGAATTTCAAAACGACAAACGCGGTTGTGGCTTTGTGACGTCAGACTCGACCGTGGGTCTGACAATGCTTATTGCTATAGATAGCCCTTCTCTGACGTCTTTGCGTGGCCACGATGACCGTTTCGGAGCAACGCAGGATATGGACGCCTCTTGATCTGCTTTGGCAGGCCATTAAATTCCATTTAAAACCATGATTAAAGGCAGCTCCCTCGAATATAACGACACATAAAAATGATATCATCAGGAGGATGGTAGTGTAGCTGAATCTTAAACTTAAAATAGACCTACTTAAATGTAACCACCGCAGACATTAACAAGGCACAGGTATTTCGTGTCAAAGGTCAATTCAGGAAAGTGGTCTGTAGTTAGTTTTGGTAGCAGTTCTACTTCAAGAAGTAAACGTTACCTGATCATGCACCCAATGAAATGTGGCCTTGGGCCGTGTGACATTAAATTCCTCAAATCAACAATTTCACATTCACGATCACCATGTCTCACTTTATACCTTTCTGCAGCATCACTTCCGCGGCTTATTGCCATGGCAACTGTCGTCATTTCTCATCCTACCATGTCACACGCACCTCATGGCTACCTTGACTCACCCTACTTCATGAATGCAAGCCCTGGATTTTCTCATTATCTGTAACTTTTTCACTACGTCAAAACTTGTTTGATGTCTTTGCCATGTTGGTCTTACCACTATGCTACAGTTACATTTCTTCATCTTTCTAAAATCTATAGCTTTGCGTCTTTCTGTTAAAAGTTGTCATTGTTTACCTTTATATATCTCTACCTCATTTCTCACTTTGTTCTCTCGCATCATATCCATTCTCTCTCTATCTCTCCCTCCCTCTCCTTCTCCCTCTCCTTCTCCCTCTCTTTCTCTCTCCGTGAGACAAGACGAGTAATACACCCCATGGAATAAGGGTGAGTGCCTGTGTTATCAAGTTACAATGAATGAGGAGCTAAGTCATACGAGTCAACAAATGACTGTCTTTAACACAAATCCTTTATACCTTGACCCTCACTCTTTTCTTCGAATCAGCGACACTCTCCTGCTCTTTGATACGAGTATTCTAATCTTATGATTATCTCTTTTTTTTTCTGTTCCACATTCGACCGTATTTATTTCACCGTATACTTCATATTAACACTAAAATGTTTTTGGCGTTTTATTTTTAATGAAATGTATCCGTGTATATATATATATATATATATATATATATATATATATATATATAGTTATATATATACTCCAGTAGATATATGTATATATATATATATTCATATATACGTTTACTTTATTCAGACATAAATTTATACATGACAGATGTCTGCTTTCGTCAGGCTGAATATTGATGACTAGAGGGGTCATTATCAATGCCTTCTATTGGTTGCTAGGAGGTATAGTAGATGGACTTGTGATTGGTTACATTAGTACCACGTGACATTCATTGATTTCGTTATAGCTCACAGTCGTGAACCACGCTTTTTGATTAGCGAATAGCGTTATGAATGAATATCATAAATTCACTTTATCATGATACATGCTCTTATAAACACTGTTCTAATGCGCGTGCATTTCAGCTTCACCTCGGCCTTTGGTCATGTAAAACTGTACCTGGTTTATATTATGCATTCTATCGTGCGTATAATCTAGTATAATTCATTCGAGATCATGTATCATATATGTATATATATGTATGTGTGTGTGTGTGTGTGTGTGTGTGTGTGTGTGTGTGTGTGTGTGTGTAGAGAGAGAGAGAGAGAGAGAGAGAGACAGACAGACAGACAGACCCAGAATCACGTGAAACCATGGACATTTACAATGCTATAAGGGTTTCCTCTGCCCCTCTCATAACACGATGATTATCCCTCTAAGATCCTGTCAGCGGTCCTATCCAATCCTGGATCAATCTCTGATGACACTCCGTGGATTCCTCGAAGGCATAGGGCGTGTCCCGCATCTATCGTCGCATCGTCCGGTTCCCCGCATCCAGCTTGGTCACTGGAGCTCGTCAGGTAGATGACACCATTAGACTGTGTATACATGCTCCATGATGACTCGAGCAGAAGGGAACGATCAAAGTCCAACTCTCCTGATGGCATTAGTTCCGCTTTGCCTTTTCTCTATTCTCTGGCGGGAGGTTGAAGATTCCTGCATGATCCTTTATTGTGTGCAGATGGATTAAGCAGAATTGATTTCCAACATTCATTCATGAACTTTGCTTTGGATGTAACGATGATACAGGGCAGTGAGTTTCAGTTGAAGACATTGTCGTGTCAAAAATCTGTTTTCTGTTGGGAAAAAAAAATGATATCGGCATAATTATGATCCGTCATGTTATTATACTCATGTTCATCTCGGGCCACTATACATGGCTACACAATGTATTATTTAGCTACGATTATTTCTACGAAAATTTTGCTGAACCAACTATGAACATTTAGCTTGCCTCTATGAAAATTTCATAAATGAAAATGTATAGGTTTGCCACCATGAATATTGGTTGACCGTCTAGTATGGCTTTTTAGTTAGTGTCATGAATGTTGAACGAGTATCTTTTATCACTCAATGGTTAGATACTTAAACTGCTAATCCTTTCTATTTGTTACATTCATCGACGTCCACTTATCGTTCATAATTATCTGGTAATCGCAGGACGCCAAATAGAGTCACAGTGCTCCTCAGGGCATCTGCGGAACCTGACATTCAAACTCCTGCTGGATTTACATTCTTTCTTCACCGTTGTTTTTCTTTCTCTACTATGGAAATATTTATCTTAACCCTTTTCATTCATAACATGCGTCATAGCGTTTCCGTCAAACGAGATAAAGATAATAGAATTGAAGTGCAGCTCTATGCAAAGAAAAAGCCCTTTCATATTTTGCGTCTGTGAGGAAGGTCTTCAGTAATTAAAGAAGAGAGGTTTGTTTTTCCTAAATCATCATTTCAGGACGAACATAATCAGGTGACAGGTTTATGCATTCTCCAAATTGAAAACAACACGCCTTCTCGTAAACACATCATGATCATTTTCAGCAGGTTGGTATGTAAGCTATTCAAGTTGTTTTCACAGTTCACAATGCATGCCCTCCATGTCAAATATAGCATGCTCTTGACAACAAGAGATATATAGTTTAACCACATCACATTCTTCATCCATTTCATAAATGGATCAAGATGTTTGATTAAAAGCCTGAATAGAATTTATGTGTCCGGAACTTCCACGATTAAGCTGCTGTAAATAATGTTGTTGTGGCCCAGTGCAGGTATAGATCTATAAATTCCATTGCCGTTCGGAATGCCCTTGCCTTTTCCTCCAAGTGAAGTAAAGGACGTCGGCAAAGCCTTTTAAAAAATAACAGTCCAACCAGATTGGTATCCAGGGATATGTTGAGCAGAAAAATGAACTCGCAGAGTACTGAGGAAGTGTTCTATAAATTTTTCACCTTTTTTAAAATTTCGATTGAAAGAACACGTAGGTAAACGATTAAAAAAAAACTTCCGGCCAATCTGAAAGACACAAATAGTTACAGGTAAACGAAGAGTCTGCCTATAGCCAAGAAATGGTCTTCTGCCCAGCCAAGTACAGGCTCACGGACATTCTCCCGAAGCTAATACTCTTCAGATGTCGGTTGAAGGGCAAAAATAGATCAACATATCAATTAAAGAAAACGCAAAATGTTCTCTATTATTAATGTTCACCACTCTCTTCAGGACAAGCCATTGCTCACCTTTGGCCTCCAGCCCTCCTTTACCGGACCTCCGAATATTATTTACAATTTGTTGACAGGATGATAGCTACTTCCATCGTACTACAGAAGATGCTTGCTTTCAGAGAGATATGTAAAGTAAACACTTACTTACAGTACCCCTTGCTGACTGTGCTATCATATGAAATTGTGTCGTTTATCAATGTCGCTATTTCTCCAGAAGATTATGAGGAACTGTAATGAATTAATAGACTCTCAATAATATGAGGCCTTCGGCTTGACTTAGACGAAATACAGTCTTATATCTGTCCCTATTGTTTAGAGTATGAAAATAAGTAACTAGTCCCATGATTCCTTACTCATAACTATGTAATCACTCCACAGATAGCCACGGAAGCAAACAAGCAAACAAACTTCAAGTCGAAATAATTCTATATACTTATTCCCATGCCGATGTAGAGCGATGAAAAATCTTGCTTCAGCTATCTTTCATTTTCATCGCCTTCTTAGGAGCCGCCTCATTACGATTTTTGCCGTTACCCAAGGGAGAACGAATTCTCTTTCCTATTCTGTTGGCACCATGATGAAATCGAATGACATGCTGTAATGTTTAAATGTCTTTTCTGCTTTGTCAAGTGTATATAACGAATTCATTTCTGACGAGTACCCATACTTGATTCCCCGTCACGGTAACTACCCTTATAACAATTTCAATCAATCTCTTTCTCTACCTATATATTTCACCCTCATTATCCGGCTCTGTCTCTCTCTTTCTCTCAGTCCCTCTTTATTTTCTTCTTTCTATCCCTTCACAACGTTCCATGTTGATATCCCATCTTTTATTTATCGTATTCCGCGTCAAAGCTTCTACACCTGCTATCTTATAGGCGTCTCTGCTGTCGTTAAAAAGCGCTTGGTCGCCCATGATTTGGAATGAAATCGTCCCTCATTATACACAAGTAGTTTGGATACTGAAGAATTATGTCTCCTGCTCAGCAGATTTGTTTTCTTTAAATAGCCTTTACACGAGATTCGTTCTCGTTAGAATAGAAAAGTTATTAGAAACATATGTCAAATGCTGATGGTTGTTATGATTGAAGCTCACATTTAATACTTCTCCTAGTTCTTTTCTTTCTTTCTTTTTTTACACCCGAGTAGATATCAATGAAATTTATTTCATTTTTCGTTTGCAACTTAATTTCCACTTACATGTCTGGTCTATTTGCATCAAAAGAACATTGAATTCGAGATAAAAAGAAAATTGATTTGTAAAATAAACAAGACATTATTTTAGACGCAAGTCAATAAACTGTATATTTCGATATGTGCAAGATTTTTTTTTCAGTATCATAAAATTCTACTTCATGGTGATAGCATACACAATATCTGTAACATGCTTACGATAAGTATGTTCCTTCTCTTACTCATGCAAGCATTCGTTCATACCTTCATTCATTCGCTCTTTGAAGATTATTTCCTGAAATATTTCCTACAAGTTGATGATAAAGTATTTCCCCAAAACGATCGCGTCTTCTTTATTTACTAATCACTTAGATGTTCCGCTTGTTCCGTACTAAACCTGTCCTATCTCCACACCATAGGTAACGATGATACCTCAGTAAGCTCACACTCCGACACCTGCCCAAGTCAAGTATTTACGAAAATATTCTGGATATTCTTCTTCTTCTTTTTTCTTTTTTGACCGTTGGACTTAAAATTTTTCTTTTCCTCATTCTCCTTGCCAATGCATCACTTTTATGTCGGGGTGAAAAGGAAAGAGAAATTACATAAGAAAACATTCCAAGTTCTTTGATCACTTTTCTATTCATATTAAACAGATAGTTTAATTCAATTTGTACAGGCAATAGATTTTGGTATCAAGTAAAATCTAAGACGGATTTCAGAAGCTTCGCCAGCTCTTCATCATCCATCATCATATTCCTCGCCCTCTTGGCGGCTTCTCTCCTCCTCCTCCTCCTCCTCTCCTCAGCCTTCTTTTCATTCTCCATCCTTCTCAACTCCAGCCTAAAGTTTGACTCTTCATCCTTCTTGGCCAACCCCTCGGCTGTCTCCTTTCGGATGACGTCAGCTTTCGTCTTAACGTCACATGCGCGAAGCTCTCTATCCACCATCATAGTGATTGCGCGCTGTATGTGTGAATTCAATTGTAATGTAAAACAAACAAAAGAATGAAATATTATGTCATTTCTATGCTATCGTGTAGTTCAGTCTGAACACACAAACACACGGACAGTAATTTTGATCGGTCACACTCGGTGCAAACTGTGAAGAAAATGTTGCAAATTTTTATACTCCTATCAGTTGTCAAAGCTTGCTGATAACACCTCTTTCTTCTACCTGGCCAGCTCCATCTTGTTCTAAATGTGAGTCTTGAGTATACGTCCCCACTGTCCCCTTTTATCGGCTCTTGAGTCCTGTCAAACGGACAGGAGCTGGCCTCAGGGTCCTCACCGCACTTTCCGGTCTTCCAGATCGAAGGCGAAGCCGCCTGCTGGTGACCGTGGTCGAAGGAAGACTGAGTTAGGAACATCGCAGTCGGAGATGACAGGGCAGGACGAGTTGTTGTCATTTGTGAAGACGGCTGTCGCCTCGAAAGGGCCAGGAACAAGAAGTGAGGGACCATTCAGGAGAAATGGAGATGAATTATTATGAAGTAGACATTCACTGTTAATAAAATTTTTCTTTCTTTCTTTTCTTCCTTTATTTTTCCTTAGCAGGCGCCCTAGATTAATTTCATTTATTCACCCATTTATCTACTTGTTCACCAGATGGTAGAAAACAAAGGTGACTCTATGAAGTTCTGAATATTCATGAACCTACCTGGCTCATTGAGGGAGAGTTCAAGCAGTGAGCAATCTCCGCGCTGACGTCATTACTTGTAGGAAAGCGCAGAGCAGGTCAGTGGGTGGTTACGGCTCTTTGTGACGTCACATCATTAGACTGCTGCAGTAAGGGTACCACCGTTTAAACGAGGAAAAATAATAGAAGACTGTTTTGTCATTCACGTTCATTAAATTGCCTATTTGAAAAGATTATCCAGTTAAGAGTTTGTGCATGAACGCACAAGTAAATAGGGTATATTAGGGTACTATTCTGATTGGTTCGGAGTATGTTTGATACTGTATGTGTGAGTGTGTGTGTGTGTGTGTGTGTGTGTTTGTGTGTACATGTCTGTGTAAGTATTTTTACCCGCATAATCGAAGTAGCGTTGCTCATTACCTTGTTTCGTCTGAACAGGTTGCAGAATCGTCTCTTGCCAGACTTTATCTTGAAAGTCGATATCGACACAACAAATTTGGACTGATTGCAAACCATGGTGTCGATACGATACGAAATACAAATCCCCAAAGCAATTCTACAAAATATATAAAACGTAACCAAAGGTGACTTTGGGAGGGCTCCGACACTAACTTGTAACACATGGCAAGAACTAACGTTTACGTCTCGAGTATTTGCATTTATATAACTTGATTTGCATATCACTGAGACACACCTGTAACGAAACAATGTCTGAATTTAACGCAATCATCCTCATTCAAGGATAAAATTATGACCACGACACGCAAAGTCGTGACCTTACCTCTCTCACAGTGAAAAAGTGTGCATCACTGTCACTCTAAATAGCGCCCTACCAAACTTTCTTAGAGATCGTTTTCATGTAATAATTGTTATAATCCTTCCGTTCGTATACAAACAAAGGTTAAGCTAGTGTTAATCTGTAATAAAGATATCAAATTAGCTTTTTAAAAGAGTTCACCAAGCATCCACCCTTTTGTAGAGGTTTGTTGTTGACATGGAAACGGATTACTAAATACACTGTCGTATAAACAGCTAATGAAGTGCACGTTACTGAAGTCATTTAGATGTGTTACACATGAATTCCAGCTGAGAACAGTAGCAAAGTTGTCATAAGATTTTCTCAATATCTACTCTTCATCTACTGGGTCATCATCATCATTGATTGTTATCATAATCGTTCTCTTTTTGTGTTGTGTGATACCTTAACTTTAGTTCCAACAATTTCAGACAAACTTAGCTGGTTTGTTACACTAAATGCAGTATAAAGCTGTGTGGTGACACGTTTACATGGGATTTGATGAATTCGTGGTTGTCTTTTACGTGGCACTTGGCAGGCCCTGCGCTTATGTTTTGTACAACACTCTTTGAACCCCCCCCCCCATTTTCCTCTTTTCATCTTAATTGACTTGTTTCACCATCTACCTCCGTTCTCTCTTCTTCTCTCTTTCTCGCTCGTTCTCCCCTTCCCCTCTCCGTCTACACCTGATCCACCCCACCCCCTTCCATCCCCATCTTCAGTCCTATACCCCTAGGCTGTAGCGGTTAGTGACGCCGCAGACAGCCACATAGATGGCATACCAACTCAGGCCACGTCACCTGGTATCCAGCGCCGCAAACCAGCGTGTAGCAAGGGGCGAGCGGTGAGGAATGTATCGTCCCGAGGAGACCCGATATAGAATCTAGCTGCTCTGCGAAATCTGCACGAGATATACGCAGACGAGCGGTGCTCTTCTTTTTTTCTTACTCTACACACACTCGTGAGAAGTGCTCCGCGATCGTTTGCTGATATACTTCACTTGGTGGGCGGCAGCCACAAGCGCGCGCCCACGAAGTTAATTCCCCTTCGACTGCCACACTTTTCTTCGCGAGCTACGAGCGGAAATAATTCCTCGAGATAAACATTCATTCCGGTTTAGAGGGAGATTGAACATTCCGCTTAAGTTCTTGTAGGATAATCAGACAGTCTCGAGTTTGACAAATTGACTTGAAATATCGCAGGCTTTGTTATCCGGAATGTTCAGATAGACGGAAGTGCAGCTATGATAAGGCGTGTGGTCTCGGTGGCGTGTGATAGCTGACGACTGCTCGTGTACAGTGGCGACGCTGACCAAAATAGGCCAGACCGTTTAGCACACTGAGTGTCTGTACTCCCGTAACGACACGAAGTGAGTGGCTTAAGTGTGGTTGCTGTTCGTCTGTCGCTTCTCTGCTTAAGTTTGGATTATTCGAGAGATTCCCGAAGGTTCTATCGGATGCCGTAACACGCAAAGAAGTCTGGACTATAACACTCGATGATAGACTGAGCTGACGACTGAAAGAGGTGGTGTACGATAGTTCAGTGACTTCATATCTTGTGTAGACGACTGGATTTGTTTGTTTCCCAAACGAGATTTCTGAATGACCAGACGATTCCCTGTGGCGCGCGAACGTGACACAGACATCATTTTGGTACTGGTTGTCCCTTTTGCTAGGATTACTTTCTTCTCGTTTTCACTCAGAGATAAATAAGCCGACATCATGAATATAGAAATAAAGATTCCGTTCTCGCACCCAAAGGTGGAATATAGCATCAATTCTGGTCAGGGAGGGATGACCCCAACCATATCAAGCACCGGCCCGCCGCAGTTCGGCCAACCTACGGTCGAGGTGCATAAGGTACAGCAGGGCGGAGGTCAGCAAATGCCTACCATCACTGTCTTGTCTCCGAATGCTGAACCTACTGTCATCAAACCGAATCAGCAGCCGACGATGGGCTACTCTCAGTCACAACCAGAAACCACATACATCCAGACCAGTCAGTCTGCAGGTCCAGGGCAGTCCACCGTGAAAACCACCACAACGACCAGACGAACGACCGAACGACGAGTTCTCGAGGAACCAACTGCTTCTACGCCGACCTTCGGGTACTCAAACCCTGCTTCGCCGACCCTCTACCAGGGTTATTACGTCACACCTGTCTCCCTGACCAGCCAGTCCTCTGGTCCCCCTAAAGGTCTTGGTGAGCGTCAGACCAGCAAGATTGAATACGATAGCCAGAGATTCCAAGTGACTCTTGACGTTAGTTCGTATAAACCCGAGGACATCGAGGTAAAGATTAAGGACAATAAGCTCACTGTTCGTGCAGAGCACCGCGAGGGTACCCCAGAAGGTGGCTTTGTCCAGAGGGAATACTATCGACAGTACACGCTGCCTGATGACGTTGACCTCAGGTTAGTGAAAAGCTACCTGTCAGAGAAGGGCATTCTCACCTTGGAGGCTCCGAAGCTAGCCCTAGCCCAAGCTGCCGAGCGAACCATCCCGATCCAGGTCAGACCACATGTGGAGGGGTCAAGCGGAAAGGGATCACCGACAGTGCCCATTGTGGAGGAGTTTACCAGCGACGCGGAATCGCATAGGAAATAAGAAGGATAGATCATTACAGAGTCAGCAGGACAATTCCCGGTCATCAGTTAGGTGATGAGCAGCTTTGATTGAGGACATGGATTCTAATTATTGGTGTTATATTTTTGGGCGTGTGTGATTTTTTTTTTCTTTTATAGGAAAGACGCTTTACTCATTGGATGAGTTCAAACATGTGTAACTTCTGTTTGGAGGGTTGTGACGTCAACTCTGTGTAAAAAGTTTGACTGAAACCTGGCATTTTGTTTTTAAGTTTCTTAGTATTAAATGACAGGGGAAAAATGAATGCGTGTATGATAATTTGCTCTAGTGACGGCATATTATGATTTGCCATTGTGCCATTGCATATCACATTTCTTTCGTGCATAAGTTACTTAAGAGTTGATTGTAAATAATGCACAATGGTTTTTGAAGATGGTATGTTAAGAAAAGTAATCCTATAGACCAGACAGAAATTGGCTCAAGATATAGAACGAAAACATGTTGAACATGCTTGCAGTTATGATAAATAACATGTCACTACAGCACTGTTTCTGTACATTAAACAGAAACGAGCTATGTGACACGCACGCAGGTTTACCACTGGTGTTATTTCACTTTGTTTTATCCGAGCCATCCAAAACACGCAGACAGGCTTTGCAATCGAACATTAATGCGTCGGCATGCTTGGTTATGAGCCATAAATACCGATCAGGGGCGGAATAACACGCTGACAATTCCGATTGATGTTTGGTTTTGATCACTCGATGCCTTAATGTGTGCAAGGTTATGATACACAGGCGGGACGGTATGAGAACGACCAACCATCATAGGCATGGCTACGCTCATTTCAAGCCATGAGTTGAAAATATTATCGTCATACCGAAATGTGATGACCATTCATCATCACAAAACCTGCATAACTGGAGGATGTAGTCATGCTGCCAATGTTGCATATAGATCTTTTGCAGGACGTTGTTAGAAAGCTGATTCTCTACACTCTGTTAATTGTTAAAAAGTAAACAGAGTTTTCATCAAGGAGATATTTGTTTGACCTGTGTTTGAAAAGCATTTCTCACAATATCGCAATTGGTGTGAAGGCTCGGAGAGTGAGTTTTGAAAAGGGCTGCTTATTATGGAATATCGAGATATCTGAAAGAAATGATGGATATCAGGTCGTGGATACACTTCGTTTTTTAATTGTTTATGCAAACAATATCAGCTTTTTTTCACGGAAATGAAGATGGTAACAAAATGGCGGCATGAAAAGAGACCAGAAACTTTGCTATGTGGTGCCTTGTGTTCGCCTCGTGTCATCCGCCAAAATAATTATTGAAATCTTATGCCAGACCGTCGACACGATGAGAGGAAAGGGCGAGCAGACAAGAAAGGAGAAGAGGAAGAATAGGCGCGAAGAGAAAAGAAGCTCGCCCATTTTGTGTCTGGCACTACCACAATCTTACGTCCAATCCTTCTTTTTAAATGTTTTTGGTGTTTTTGCAATGTTTCTTCCTCCCATTCTTATTCGTCCTCGCGCTATAATGCGCGAAACGATGTGGTATGAATGACGCAAGAACACAGTATCGAGCAATAAACAAGGCGATTGCGTGTACTCAATATCATTGCCTAACTTCATTGAGATGACAGAGTTTGAATTGTGCTTGAATCACCGTTGTGTAAAGATCTGTATAAGATATTTTACACGGCATGTGATAGATTTATCTGACACACATAATTATCTCGCGCTATCTTTGTTAGATGTGGAATGATCCTGGCATTTTTGCTTAAACCAGCACACCGCTACAGATTTTCATACCTTAAGAAGGCAGAAGCTATAGCGAGCAAGTAATTCGAAGTGGATGAGAGACCATACGAAGCAAGTATTCGTCAACGCATATTTGAGCACAGAGAATAGACGTTAAAACTCACGAGTTGGTTCTTTACAGTGTCATAAAACCGACAAATGACAAAGGACTTTAGACATATTGAACTGATAATGCACAATATTGTTTCACGGTGCATATCGCACTCTGACTTATATTGGCTCGTGGCAGTATACGTTATTCATGATTATCAAAGCAATTATATACGTAATGTATACCTATTCGACTATCGTAATACTTACCATCACGGTATAGTGACATTATGTATCGGATAACGAGGCACACACATGAACAAATATTATATAGGGTACACAAACACTCACATTGCGTTGCACTGAATTGCGTTGGAAACTTGCTTCTGTCCCCGAATTACCTTTGACAATGGACTAAAACACAGTAAAACACACACACACACACACACACACACACACACAATGCATCGCGTTGTCATAGTTTGTATTAGTTAAAGTCAGTTTAATCTTTTAGATTTAGTAATGTCATGATTTTCGTCTGTGCTACAGCTTATATATTTGTGTGTGTGTGTGTGTTGATCCTGGCGTAGTGTAATGCTATTTTGCACCCCTTCGCATAGACATTGGTATCTGTACTTCTTCTTAGAACAGACAATTTTTGCCCAGAAGTGACGACAGTTTCTTGGGCAAACTTTGTTGCATGCAATGACGTGTAGGCCGGCGGGGTCGAACCATGAATGAAGTTCTGGTGATATACCACCGTCGTATATTATCTTTTGTCTGTTTATGAAACGATTTAGGCAAGTAAAGTCGCTGATCGTTTATCTCTACTATTGATGAGTGTTTGCCAAAGTGCGTAGATACGCCGTCTCTCTTATCACGTAGAATAACATGTCACGTAGAGTATACAGTAAGATGTAAGCACCCTCTCGTCTTCCGGTCTCCGTAAAAGGCGGTCGTGTCGTACATCGCTCGCAAGATGCCCGATGATGAGTAATTCGTTAGCCTTCTCTCTCTCCTTTTCTTATACAGTACACCTTGAGGCTGCTCGCATTACACACATACTAATAAGTAAATGATTAGTGGTTGATACCACAGCACACACAAAATGAGACAGAGCGTTACTCTTGTGCTTTTGATTTTTACGAAACACTTTGAGAACAAAATGTGTATAACGAGAGTTGAGATGAAGTTAAGAAAAATAAATCTCAAATCGTTTGAAGAGCCAATGACACAGCTTCTTTTTCTTGTCAATTTGCTGTTGTTTCCTAATCTGCTTCAGATGTAGGATGTTATGGTGAACTGAAAAGAAAGACGCGTTTTCAAGAGACCATTAAACAAAACGTGCATCACTACCAGCTATGCTGTGTTAAAGGCTTAGAGTCGCTCGTGGATGATCCCTTTACTGTAAAGACAACACAGCTATATCGGTTAATTATTCCAAATTATAACCCGTCAGACTAACACTACGATAATGTCCGACATCAGAGTCCCGCATCTCACCGGTCTTAACCTGTCAGCATAGAAATCACCATGTAATTCATTTAATAGTCTCATTTACGTAAATTTACTTTCACAGCAAGTTGTGAGGGCATTTACGCCATTCCAACCTAAGCTTTCATTTAGTACACATGCGATGATCTTACTGTTGGCTGCACGAAATGAGCCGCCAACGACTACCGACAATCTAACGTAGATATAAAAATACGGGATGCGTGGGAGGGCATCCATCTCAATTTTGAATGTGTCGAATAATGTGATGGCGATTACTTAGTATAGAGTGGCTGGCTACTGACGAGCCGACAACTTTGAAGGCAATCTGTGCACGACAAATTTTAGGAATTGCAGAGCAGATATTGAACAGTGATGGAAACAGTGACGTTCATAACCAAGTTTAAAAAGTGTGCGATGCATATCTAAACTCGGGCTGGCTGCCTTCACGTGTAATATGGAACAATGAATCTAACATGTACTGTGCCTATAGCATGTGTCTTCCACAGTAATCATGCCACTTCCTCAATGCCACTGCATGTCATTGCACTGCATGTCACTCGTTTAATGTTATCATCTTGTGCCTTATATTCGGCACAGCCGCCATCAGTGTAAGAAGGACCATTGTGAACCAACAAGGTTACTAATATTATCTTACAAGTGAAGAAATGGGAAAGAAAGAGAAGAATAATGTTTTAGTCAGAAGCCGCATGGAAGTGGAACACAGAAGCGCGTAGCCTCAGAAGTGAATATATTTTATGCCAAGTTAAGTATCTGGCTGAGTGGTTGGTCTCGTTGTAATCAAGCTGGGCATCAATCTCACTTGATCTTTGTTTGTTTAGTTCAAGTAATTCGTAGACAGATAAATAGTAAAGTTTATGTGGCATCACAAAGTTTCTTTCTCTGCATTATAGGGGATTGAATTTACTAAAAGGCAAACATAGAACCCCCAAAGACGACAAGAGAAGAATGTGCAGATTATACACGTTATTTCGTAAAATGTGGATGTTTAAAGCCGCACATCCAAGGCGTATCAGACTTTGTCCCATTTCAAGAATGTCTTGTCTTGATTGAGGCAATTTTAATTGACACAGAGTAAAGACTCAAATGAATACCGTGACATACCACTGCCTACAAGTTTATAACAAGACCGTTGGTCAGCTATACTAACGCCTTGTTTTGTCCGTGTAGCGGTGATGATCATCACATCACGTGACCCCTGCGTCTGGTCACATGACGATCTCGATCCGGAGCGTTTTAAATTTAGAGCCCCTTTCTGTGCCAGCGAAATAAATAAGCGGACGCATCCTATTCAGCCACATGGTATTATTGATGGATGGTTTGTCAGCGGGAACAAGACTTGTGACCGCAGCGCAAACACACAGAGGCAGACACAATAAACTCTGTAAATTGCTCTTGAATCAGTTTTCTGCGCGGAGGGGGGAAAAGTTATGACAGAATGAATGGGAGTTTACCCTTCTGTAGTTTACAACAAACGGACAAGTTGTTGCTTTGCTCAATAGGTTTATTCGTGGGTAATAGATGCAACATCTTATCTTGTGAGAAGATGATTTATTGACTTGTCCATTTCTTATTCATAGATCGAGAATAGTGTGAAAAAAAAAGTTTGTTTGTATGATTGTAAGGAGTACTGTTTGTAAAGATAAGAATGTGTCTGAAATGCGATATCGCAGAGCGTATTGCATCTACTAGAAGCTTTAAAATGCGGGCATGACATACGAACTCCCGAGACCGCCATGTTCCTGTTTGCTCCTTTCAATCAGAAAAAAAAAACCCCACGAAATCTACAACAAATCGATTTATAGATAACGTAATTGAATTCACCAATCTCTTAATTGCCATGGTTTCCCTAGAAACTAGTCTTCCATGCCTGTACAATAAGAGGACACACAATGGTCTCGACTTTCGTGTATCGAATGAATCTCGTGATATTTGTAAGAGCCTGTTTCTAGAGACTAGTCCTGCACCTGCTTTCGGTCGTGTCGCAAAACACTCCGACATCGGGCCATGGACGATGGATGGACGCCAAATGTCACTGCATCGTTCGTCTATTGAGTTATAATGTAATTGTCTGTTCCCGCTGTGAAGCGGCTTTGGCGCGCTATGGTGAATGTATCGCATTAAAGAGATTATAAATGAGCTGTTTGTGTGTGCTGAACCAAGAATAGAATGATCGAGAAGAAAATACCATCTCGGGGCTAACCGTCTGACAACTAGAATGGTTGCAGTCCCTTGTCGCAGTCTTATTTGCCCGAACAAGCAGTACTTTAGAAGAGGAATAGCCTCTAATACACCAGACCGACAACTGACATTCATTTCAAAGACAAATAACATTCACGGAGATCGCATGAGGTATTATCACGCAATATTCTTGACGTACGTGGACATCCTTTGGATATGAGTTTCTTGAAATTCAGTATTCTCACCATCTTGCTCGTTTAACTCGTGTTATCATTGTCACATTATTATTAGTAGTATTATTATTATAATAATTATTAGTATTATCATTATTATAATAATAATTATTATTATTGTTATCATCATCATCATCATGATCATAATGAAGAGTGTCTGGAGTGACAAAAATCGTTGCAAATAGATTATGGAATAAGTAGTTACGACCTTTTCATCTTTCTCTTTAATGAGATTGGAAAACTGGGACGAACCCCCTTTGAGTTATACAATGTATTTACTTGTCTTGCTAATAAAAATTTGTTTTATTTCCTACAGTGTTTAAATGGTGATTGCTTCTAACCCTTCGTCAAACTCATCAAATTAATTTTGCGTAAGATTCAATGCATGATTGGCTTGAAATTAGGACAGTTTTGATGAAATGTGGATAGATTTGATGAAATGCTTTTTGTTTCGTTAAAATCAGTGATTGCTGATTCTGATTTTAGATGTCACGTGTTTGTTTAGAGGCGAATGTATAGGAAAAGGACTGAATTGTAAGATATTCACAACACATCTTCAGAATGAGAATAGAATGAGTGTTAAATGTATCTGAAATTATTTCAATCACTTTCTGTTCTCCTTTGCCAACTGAATTGATATATTATTGTATTTATCACTGTAGGAGAAATTTGCATAATAAACTGTGATAGTTTTCTCTGGCAGAAATCAATGTTTTGTTTCACGTCACGTCGAAGGAAATATTGTAAAATAAGATTTTGTATATACTGTATACATATATCTAGCTTCAGCAAATCAAGAATGGAAAATGCACATTTGAAGAAATATAAGATATGAATTCAGGTTTGTTTGTTGTTTTTTTGTAACTTCTAAAAGAGGGTGATAATACGAAAACGTATACTATAAAAAAACGTCGAACTTGACTATGATAAGGTTCTCGGAAATTGTAAATATGGTGGCACGTTTGATGGTTATGTGTACGACTGGAGATAGTATTTCCAGGTCACCCTGTGGTTTTCCTGTATGAAATGCTAGCGTGGATAAGGAACTCCCTTAAAGAATAAAGTTTGTGTTGTCATTTACTTTGCCAAGAAGACTGAAATGTTGCTATAGAGTGACTCACGAGTGCGTAATGCTCAAAGACACTGCGTGATTTGATTTCTCATTTGTCTCATTATACAAAGATAAGACCGGAAAAGAGCATCACAACGAAAAAGTCGTTTGGAAAATAAATATTGTGCTTCCAAGGTCAGCCTGAGCAATGTTTTTCCTGACCCATTTTGTTCGTTTGTCTTGCCCTGGCGCCTGTCCACACGATGACGGCGGATTCGAATGCGGTGTCAATGTCCAATGCGTGCTCGCTCCGCTGGCTGGGTGAAATGAACACGTCCCAATCGAAACTGGCATGTGTGGAATGTGGAGTGTAGAAAGGCTGTGTGGCTGCACCCTATAGTCATTGTACGTGCAATATAATGTACAAATGGAAAATGCAATGGACATGGATTGTATTTATGCAGGCATCACACACTGTACAACCTACTGACCAGTCATACGGTCTGTTTTCCTTTTTGATAACGAATTATATGCTTTAGCATTTTTTTTCCAGAAGTAAAAATCCACACTCTTTCATAAAAGCAACGACAACAATATAGTGTTTTTGTGCCCAGATACTTTAAACAGGCTAATTTATCCTTCCCGGTTATATCCATGCCACTTATCTTATGTAAATCATGCCAGATCATTTTGGTTGTATACCGTTAATGCGCATTTACATTAATATAAACGTCAAATCCAAACGTGGAGACCGCTCCACACAGAGTTCGAAAAAGAAATCAAAACGCCAAAATACACATGATATGCATTGTAAGGAGTATTACACACTTACATAAACAGTCAATCATGTCTTGTTTTTTTTTTCATTCTTAGATATCCTACAATTAGTGATCGGAATGAAACTGAAGCTGAGTTGGAATGTGCGATAGCGAGGATTCTCATCAGTACATTGTTGTTGTAACACACAAGATACCTAGAAGCGAAAGTCACAGGCCTGTGTCCTGGCTTTCTATTAGCTCTATATGCCATCTGTAAATCCTAACGGACTACATTCAGTCTTCTACGAGTGTAAGATTGCAGCACAAGTTCCTCATGGAATTTGCAATGAAATAACTTTTTTTTTTTTTTTGGAATGACCTTCCATTTTGATACTTCCAGTGGTTAAGGTGATGTGCAGTGATCACGTCGTAAACGAGACGAATCAGGGCTAGGATTGCTACCCCCACGAATTAAAGAAGGTATAAAGTAGCAATTAGCCTACATGAACAATAAGATTTGACAGAACGCGTTTCATGCGATCCATTCCCTTTCTATCATTCACATTCCACAGTGGTAGAGTATTAAGTGCCAAGGATCCATTGTCAACGAGGACTTATCGCAATAAAACAATAACTATAACTAGTGTCCCTTATCTGTATATGAAGATCTCAGAATAGATTGAGCAGTTGGTTGCCAAAGAAAACATTAGTCCAGGAATGATACGCATTGTTGCTGTCTTTAGCCAGAAATCACAGTAGTCATCAGAATCGAACCGTGGTCAATTTTAAGCAGAAAAGATATACATCAACAATCTGCTGCGCGGGCATCATGGTGGTTAGGGTCTCGAACACACATACAGCAGATCCGGAGTTCAAATCCATTCTCATTTGTCCCTATACCAACATCCTTATCACACCATTAATGTCCATCTTGGACCCGTTGTAAAGGGTGGGTAAGCGGCAATGCCAATGGGAGCCATATTGGCAGGGTTCTCTGGGAGATCAGTGCTACTAATGAAGAGGCTGCCCCTCGTGAAAATGTCCCTAATCGCTGTCTACATCACTGTAATATAACGATGATAATGGTATAGTGAATGCAATGCAATGCAATGGAAGCATCAAAGAGCATTATATAAGTAAATGCCCACCACATAATCATAACAATATAGCAATTAAAGACATTAATCCCGATACACCTTTAAATATAAGATTTAACACTATCATTGAATTATTGTTACCATGATCGCCAGATTTGCAATTATTCGATTCACCAACTAGCGGCTGTAAAATCTGGCAGTAATTCCAGTCAAAAATGGACAAAAAATAAAAAAGAAGACGAGAAGAAAATAAAGAAAGAACGAGAGAAGAAAAGGGAGAGATAAGAAAAAGGTTGAATGACTTGAATAGCATAAAAGGAAGTTCAACAATTAAAAGGGATGCTAATGATGAGGAGAAGGAGCTGAGGAAGCTGAAGCTGACGAAAATCGGGGGCGGGTGTTGAGACGACGGAGTAGGAAAAGGAAAATGACGAATATTCTTTGTGGATGGAATTCTTCTCATCCTTTTAGTCAAAGTACATAGTAAGTTATAAATTGAACAAGACAGTGAGTTCATTTCCCGTTTCTTGATTCAGATAATTATATAATAATAAACGATCAGATAAGACGCTTGAGGATCTTATCAATACTACATGGCATAATATCACAATGATCTGTGCGATCATACGATTCGTGTGAGCAAAACGAAACTAACCTTTCTTTCCCCAAATAACGATTTTTCACGTCTTATTCCTGTTCTCCTGGATATCTAAAACAGATTTACTTAAAACATCAATCACCCATTAATTCTATCGGGCCGGTTACCATTTATATTTCCATATGATCAGAAGATAAGAGTTTTTGGTTTGGTGCTTTTAAAGCAAGAAAGCCGAATCGAGCCAAACATGACGAGGTGCTTTGTGGAATGAATTCGTCTATGTACACTCTGTTTCTGTTGAAAGGACTGTACGAAATATTATGTCTCATATATCATTTCTTTTATTTTCTCTGTTTCTATTTCATTCCCTTTACCAATACTCGTGTTTATTATAGACGGGCAATGATTCGTATAGAAATGACCGTGGAAAATTTGCTGCGATCGTGTACTTGAAATAAAAATGATCATAAAGACAAATTTTAATTGTGATTGGAAACGGATCCAAGATTTTACATTTAATTCGATTTGCCTACTATCCATGCGTGCAAGACACTTAGAGATGCAGCCTGAAAACATACAGAGACCGACATTTGAAATAGATGACAACCAACGTGTGCACATAATTGCTCCAGACATGTAAATAGCTGTAGATAATTATGCTCAGCTGGGTGGATGATTGATTCGAGGAAAGACGAGGAGGGGAAAATGAACATGATAATATAGTCACGGGGAGGGGAGAGAGGGTGGGGGAGGGGGAAAGGGGAGAGAGAGAGATAGAGAATGATAGGAGAGAACAGAGGAAAGAGAAAACAAAAGCATAAGACAAGAGAGAGGCAGAGAAAGAGGCAGAGAGAGAGAGAGAGAGGGGAGCTAGGGAGGGACATCAAGACAGACAGACAGACAACTTACACTAGAAGAACAGGCAGTATGCGTGAGTTAGCGACATTTACATATCGTGTTTTAGGCTAATGATACATCTAGACTAGCATCAATTTACCTCCACATGAAACCTAAAGATCCTAGCTCCTATCCGTATTATACATGTTATATGAAGACCTGACATAAACGTTGTGTATAGAATTGAAGGAGCGTGTAACCCGCATCTATTAGTTCAACTGGGAACGAGGTTGACTATGAAATCTCCAATCGTTCACTATAACAAATTGTAAAAGATTCATAAAATCGAGTTGACCAATGGCGACTACCCACTGATATTTTGTTAATGTCGTTGGAAGGAATCCATGTTTATTAATACTGTTTCTTTATCCAATTCTCATATAGTATAGATGTATTTCTTTGTGGCTTAATTTTCGATTGGAGTACAGCTATATAGTACTATTTTAAACTAGGATGATTTTAATATGTTCACATGGAATGTGTGAGACATGTCGAGAATTTGTTGGAGTCAACAGCGAGCCATCCGTGAAGAGAACTTTAAATTTTGTTTGCAGCCTCCTCGATCAAAAGAAGTACTTATATCATGGAGACGTTTTGTCGCATACCGGCAACGGCGGAATGCACGGAGATAAAGCACGGCGACGAGTATGTGTCGAAGAATCGCTTTTCAGCACCCGAAATGTTGTTTGTCCCAGTTACGGAGAGAGATGGTTGTGGTATGTCCTGGTAAAGGACACTGACTCTTTATGACAACACACGACATGTCCATTATCTAACACACAAAACAAAACAAAGCAAAACAAAACAAAGCGTTTAAGCTCTATACAAATAATGTAGCAACAAATTCGCCGAAATGAGATGTAAAGATCACTGCAGATAATAATAATAATAAGTACAGCATTTGTAATGCGCCTTCGATCTAGTATCCTATTCTGAGGCGCAGAGGGACGTAATTATGAAAAGAATAGCATACATCGTAGTCATAATTGTACATAAGAAGGTTGAAAAAGAAGAAAGAGATAGGTAGAGATATACACACCAATGAACAATTCGTTGAAAATTTAATCGAAACAAGATGCGAACATATGTGATTTCAAAAGCTTTTTAAATGTTTCAATGGTCTCTGCTGATCGGATCCTAAGTGGAAGAGCGTTCCAGAGAGATGGGGCTGCAGAAACAAAGGCTTTTTCTCCGAGAGTCGAGATTGTTCTTAAAGATTTTTTTTCCCGATGATAATGAAAGTGCCTATAGTTATTATCTTGTTTGCTTCCTTGTCGTTCAGGACCCATAGACTTTGAACAATTCGAATGCAGACGTTTTAGCCAAGTGTGTCCGACACCAAAGAACCAACAGAAATTCTTAGGGCTGTTTTTAGTATCATTATGATGCCAAACAAATGGATCCATGTTACTAATTTCAAGAACAAAACTTACGTAACTTTCTTGGAACAAAATCTTCAGTCGTTTTGAAAACACCAAGCTTACTATTATGGACCCCTCCCCCTTTTTTTTTTGGGGGGGGGGGGCTTGCTACTATGATAACAAAATAAACGGGTCTGAATGCAATTCATAAGAATGATAATCATTAACATTGGACTTTGTGAAGTGCTTTTATAAATTGTTTCAAAGTTTTTACGTATAAAAGCGTTATACACTGAAATAATTCGAAAATTGAACCAGCAACACACACACACACACATACTACAGTACATACTCATTAGACTATTGTGCAATAATTTACAAATTGAATAGGCAGGTTTTGCGTCTATGTTTTAATGCCTTTACTGTTTCAGACTGTTGAATATAAAGTGGGAAGCTTTTCAGCAGTTAAGGAGCACAAACAGAAAAGGGTATATCGCTATAGCGGGTAAAATGTGCGAAGACTGGGGGCGAGCTGGAAGTGCAATGCGGGTGATAAACGAAAGACAGGCAGACGGGGTGTGGCTCTTGGGTACCAGGATTCGGTAAAACAAGGTGGTAAAGTGCATTGATGGTTTTGCAGGTGAGCAAGAGAGTTTTTGGTGTAATACGCGTACCAGTGAAAGAAGCAAAGCTTTGACCAATCTTCTGCTGTGAGGAAATCTTCAGGGAACAGAGAGAGAGAGAGAGGGGTGCGTGAGGGGTGGGTGGGAATCCCCCTTTACGTTCTTAGGGACAATTATACTATAATCATATTAAAGGGCACATTTTAGGGACATTTAGCATATATACTTACCAAATATTAGATTTTCGTAAGTAGCCTTTTCCCGACAATTTTCATAATCCTTTTTAAAGGTGGTACCCTTTTTGCAGCTGGACAATGTGACGTCACCACTGGCGCCCGTCGCCTGTCGCCCTGTGCACTCTCCTACACCCAGTGCTGCCTACACCTAAAGTGACGTCAAAGTGGGGATTGATCGCAGTATGGAGACTGCCTCAGATAGGCCAGGTAGGTCCCTTGAATATTGAAAGTTCATGACCTTTCAAGATAAACGGCAGTATGTTTATATCCAAACAGAGAAATAAATAGAT